>NC_053027.1:490760319-491055087 GCF_003073215.2 Triticum urartu | reverse complement strand
GTAGCTCTTAGGATATCTTTCCGACAGATGTACGATATGAAATTGGGGTTCGACGTCTAGTGGTCCGCCTATCCACGGTCGGTTTTACAGTGGTCTCGTTGTGTCTTAAAGAGTCCTTGGCTATGCCGACTCGGGGATGCTTCGTATGTCATGTGCACTGCCTTGTACATGATGGTGCTGTACGATCGAGCCCGTGTAGGCCCCACCACGAAAACTTCGGATGAAATCTCTATCATATGTTTGTTCCGGCTTATTCTGCAAGCCAACCCTTTGTTTTTGTTTTGAGTTGTGGTATTCGAGTTGCTTCGAAGTCAAATGTTGATTCCATCCCTTTCCTAAGTGGTGTTCTCATACTCCTATGCGAATACTAATCCCCCTTGATAATCGAGATTGTTATGCCAATCTTGTTCAACCGGTGTGCTTCTCTTCAAGTGGATCCGATCACTTCAACATTCGCAAGATTCAATCTCAGCTTTCTCAACGGTGTTTGTTTCATCCGTCTCCAAGTTGCCTTTGTTTTTCCCCCCCCCCCCCCCTTTTTCGTCAAGGACTCAGATTTCTTATTCAAGTATCCATCTTATTGATGTGAAGTCTCTCCATTCTTTTCTATCAATATTCTTATCCGGTGATTCTCATGAAGATTCTAACGGAGCTTCAAGTTCGTCATTCCTCATTCCTTTTCTTCTCCGGTGGTTTCAAGTCAAGCTTTGTTGATCATATCTTTTCCTCGTTTCAATGCTTACTTATGCCAGTGCACCTCTTAATCTTCCCCGCTTGCCATTCTATTGTTCTGGAGTGCTCAAGATATCTCGAAGATTCGTGTTTCCACTCTACATTCGTTCAAGTTCTTTCGAGGATGTTATCTCATTCAAGTCTTTTAATTCAACCGGTGAAATCTCTCTTTTTAATCATTCTAATGGTGTTTTCTCTTGAGTGGGCCCTAACCCACAAGTTTTTTTCCAGGATCATACCTGACTCTTCTTATTTTCCCGGAGCTATCCTCAAATTTCTTTTCCAAGTTTGACGTAAGAATGAGTTATCATCAGTCAAATGCCTTTCTCCTTGATCTTTCAAATTCTTTTCATTGTTGGCTCAACCTCTTCATTTTGATTCTTCTGGAGTGTCTAAATAATTCTTGGTGGTGTTTCTAGTCGTCATTCTCAACATTTGAAGACCGAAGAAGAGTTTTCCTCCATATCTTATCTGTTCTCTCAGAGACTCGTGGTGCTAGCTTGTTACCATCCTCTCATAATTGTTTTGATCATGAGTATTCTTTTCACCTATCCGGAGTAATTCAACAGTCTTCTCAGTTCGTTATCCGAAGCCCATCATCTAAGATTTATTCAATCCAGCTTTCAGCTCTCATACCCTAAATCATACCAGTGTCTAAATCAAGGATTCTCTAATCAGCTCGTAATCTCTTCGTTCTCATGTATCTAGATTCTCTCAAGCTTCTTCGTTCATTTTATATTTCTTCCCGGTGTTTCTTTACCTTTTCTTCAATCGTTTTTCAATTCTTACCGGTGGCTCGTTCAAGATTTCTCTTCCTTTGTTATTGTATCGATTCATTTGTTATTTCTATCCTACCGGTGGTTAGTTCAAGACCATCTCAAGTTTGCGCATTATCTATCTTAATCCTTTCTACGAGAATAAGTAGTATGCCAAATCCATTGATTGTCATCAATTTAATTGGTGAAGGATAAGCATAATGTAATTCTTATTCTTGTTTCATCCAAGTGATTAATTTCTTATTTCGGAGGGGCACCATATCACATTCTGGGTTCGAGATGCTTTATCTTTTCTTTTCCCGGAGTTCCTAGCTCTCACAATTACATCACCACGGAGATTCATTTAAATCATTGCAAGTCTTCACCTTGTGTTTCCATCTTCTCTTGCCTTCCGTTTGAGCATTCTTTTGTTTAACGGAGTTCTTCGGGAAGGTTCTACATGTGGGTTCATAAAGGATTTAATTTCTTCTTGAAGTGTTCATCAAGATTCTTTTCTAAGAAACTCAAGCTTTCTTCATATTGTAATCCGGAGTGCATTCTTTCTATCATATTATTGGAGGTGGTATTATGCCCTTCTTGATAATTTGAGTTCATGTTTCATGATTCACATGTTGTCAAGGATGAGATATTTTAAATCCATCATTTTCTTCATTGGAATTATCTTGGGTTATATTTCACCTAAAGCTTTCCTTTAAGAATTGTCGCTCTCATGGTGTTTATCAATGATCCAATTTCTTCATTTATCCTTTCCGGTGCAATATACTTTCTCGTCTCCTTGTTCATATCAATACAATTCTTTTTCCGTTAGTGGTAGAATTTCACCTCATAATTTGAGATGTATTCCATAAGACCATATCAATCTTATTCTTTTCGTTGTTGGGTTTCCAACAACTCCATTCGACCACTCTCCTAAGGATGCTTTCCAAGTTCATTTGTGGTAGGAGTTGTCATTTTCTTCCCTGTTCTTTTGTTCCGATGATCTACCTTTGATTCTTTCATCCGGAGGCATTGTGATGTTGCTCTTTTCAACCCATCATCTCATTTCGTCAAAGATCATGTTCTTTTCATGCTTATCCATTTAACCGGAGTGTCGTGCCCCTTTTAAAGTTCTTTATACTTATCTAGTCTTGCATCTCTTTTCAGTCAGAGTGCTGCCCAAAGTTGTTCTTCTTTGTTTCCTCTTTGCTAATGGAGTGCTTTCAACTTCATTTATCTCTGTTGTATTCTTTTCTCAATATGGCTCAACATTTTCAAGGTTCTTTGGTTTCACTCATTTGTCAAAGAAGCAACTTAGTTTTACCTCTTCTCTTTCTCTTCCGTTTGTCCCTCCGGTGCCATTCTAGATCTTGGGACGAGATCCTCTCGTAGTGGTGGAGTGTTGTGACGCCCCGAGACCGTTGTGCCAGGTGTCGTCCAGTTATTCGCTATTGTTGCCTTGTCATTTGCTTGCGTGTTGCATCTTGTCATGTCATCATATGCATTGCATCATCATGTTTTCAAAACTTGCATCCGTCCCGGTCTCCTCGTTCCGTCCGTTGTCCGTTCTGAGCCCAGACACACTTGCACGCGCCCGCGACATGTCCGAAATATTATTTTATAAGTGGCCGGAAAATATTCTCGGAATGGGTTGAAAGTTGGCATGCGGTGTTGTTTTGTTGTCAGTAGACCGCCTGCCAAGTTTCATCGCATTCGGAGTCCGTTTGATGCCCCAACGGATAAATATAGCAGCAGTATAGCCGGTCTAACGTCGGACGTTTTCGGTCTCCGAAAACTGTTGTCGGGCTTTCCCTCTCTTCTCTTCTCTCAGCTCGAGACCGTCTACACAACTCACTACCTACCGCCAGGTCCAACCTAACCCCTCTCCTCAGCTTGAAGCCCCCCTCGTGCGCGTCCAAAAGTTGTCCCGAACCGACCCGGGGAGTCATCACCGTTGTGTCCGGATCATCCCCAAACATCTACAAAACATCACCGTTTTCTCATTTGGTCTCCCTAAGCTTTTATTTCGCGACCGTCCGTTTAAGATCGGAGGGACCAAATGCCCCTATCCGAAAATCCTTTTGCTATATATATCAGACCAGACCCTAAAACCTAGGGGAGCTGTCCCATCCATCAATCCCCATGCCGCCGCCACCTTCCTCGTTTTCCCCATCGATCCAATCCATCGATCCACTACCAATTCCCCATCCAACCACGTGCCCGAGCTTCCTCGCCTGAGTTCAGGGAGCACGAGCCCTCGTCAGCGCGCCGCCCGGCGAGCCTACCAGCCGGCGACTTCGACCTCGTCAGCCCCGTCGCCACCGGCGACCTCATCCACCAGGGCATCGCCCTCATCCACCAGGCCATCCCACCCGCTCTTTCTTCCTATCCTCCTCTTCTTCTCGTCTCTCCCTTCTCTAACCTCTCCCTCCCTCTCTTGTTCCATAGGAGCAGCGCCATGGAGGACACTCGCCCGAGCTCCTTAAGCCTCGCTCCGAGCGGCCAAGCCACCGGAGCTCCGTTCCCTCCGCATTTGCTCCGTTCCCTGCCTCGACGACCTTCACCGCTATCGGATCCGGCGAGCTCCGCATCTGAAGTTGCTTCTTGCGTCGAGCACCATGGATTTCCTCCGCCGCTCATCGCTGCCAGGGGACACCAGCTCCCCTGACCGATCCCCGCCGCTGACCAAATCGAGCTGCCCCAGGGCCCTCCATCTTCAGCTACGTTCGATCCGGAGGATCCCGGCCGGTGCTGCCCGTGTTGAACCGTCCCTGCCCAGCACTCCTGCAGCCACTGCCGCGTCGTCCTCTGCATCGAGCTCCAGCGGGCGCCACGACCCTGCCTCGCTCCCGTTGACCTTTCGTCTGGGTCGTTTCCATCCAGCCGGCCTGCGAGGCCTCTCCACCAGCTGGGCCGCGCCACGGTGAGGCCAACCCCAGCGCTGCCTGGCCTCTTCACTAACTTGGGCCGAGGCCCATGGTGAGCTCCCAGTGCCCACCAGTTTCAGCCTGTGCCTTTTTTTTCGTTTTGGCAATTTTATCATTTATTCCTGAGACAATAGTTTTGCAGAAAAGTCCCTCTAGATCATGCATTTAATATCTCCACAACCGTGCATCGGTTTAAAACAAACTTAATATGAAAGTTGCTTAGAATTTTGTCTAGTTTAATAATATGGAACTTTCATCCATGTTTGAAATGTCTAAAATGCAGTTTGATTAAATTTGCCCCTATGCCATGTTAAAATGATTTAATTCATAACTAAATAACCGTAACTCGGTTTGTAATAATCTTTATATGTAAATGGGGTAGAATTTTGCCTAGTTTATCATGGTGACCTTTATTTGCATGTTAAACAACTTAAAATTGTGTTTAGGGCAGAACAGTACCAAATATAAAATATGCTATGGGGATTTACCGGAATTGTTGTTCGTTGCTTCCGGCCTCATTTAAACTTGACTAGATAGGTAGTTTTTTTACTTTGCTTCACCTCTTGCATGCTAACAACATTTAATCTTTGTTGGGTACCTAACGAGAGAGAACTAAATAAGTCATGTGGTGTTTCCTTCAATATGCAACTCGTTGCATATTGAGCTCCACTTAATTGTAGGATTGCTTGTGCACTTTCCAGGCCATGCTATAACCGGACATCCATCATACTTGGTTGTGCCATCATGCCATGTTATGTGATGGTTGTTACTATGTTGTTGCTTTCTTTTCCGGTGTTGCTTCGTCGGCTTGGTTCTGATAACGTCGCGTTTGTGAGGACCCGTTCGTCAACGTCCGTTTGTATTCTTCATGGACTAGTTCTTCTTCCTTGCGGGATCTCAGGCAAGATGATCATACCCTCGAAATCACTTATATCTTTGCTTGATGCTCGCTCTTTTGCTATGCCTATGCTGCGATACCTACCACTTGCTTATTATGCCTCCCATATTGTTGAACCAAGCCTCTAACCCACCTTGTCCTAGCAAACCGTTGTTTGGCTATGTTACCGCTTTGCTCAGCCCCTCTTATAGCGTTGTTAGTTGCAGGTGAAGATTGAAGTTTGTTCCTTGTTGGAACATGGTGATCGTTCCTTGTTGGAACATGTTTACTTGTTGGGATATCACTATATATCTTATTTAATTAATGCATCTATATACTTGGTAAAGGGTGGAAGGCTCGGCCTTATGCCTGGTGTTTTGTTCCACTCTTGCCGCCCTAGTTTCTGTCATATCGGTGTTATGTTCTCGGATTTTGCGTTCCTTACGCGGTTGGGCTATAATGGGAACCCCTTGATAGTTCGCCTTGAGTAAAACTCCTCCAGCAATGCCCAACATTGGTTTTACCATTCGCCACCTAGCCTCTTTTTCCCTTGGGTTTCGGGGACTCAAGGGTCATCATTATTTTAACCCCCCAGGCCAGTGCTCCTCTGAGTGTTGGTCCACCTGTCAGCTGCCGGTGGCCACCAGGGGCAACTCTGGGCTGGCCTACCCGTACCTAGGACAATCTGAGTGTGCCCTGAGAAAGAGATATGTGCAGCTCCTATCGGGATTTGTCGGCACATTCGGGCGGTGTTGCTGGATTAGTTTTATCCTGTCGAAATGTCTTGTTGTACCGGAATACCGAGTCTGATCGGACCGTCTCGGGAGGAGGTCTATTCCTTCGTTGACCGTGAGAGCTTGTGATGGGCTAAGTTGGGACACCCCTGCAGGGATTTGAACTTTCGAAAGCCGTGCCCGCGGTTATGGGCAGATGGGAATTTGTTAATGTCCGGTTGTAGAAAACCTGAAGTTGACCTTAATTAAAATGCATCAACCGCGTGTGTAACCGTGATGGTCTCTTTCCGGCGGAGTCCGGGAAGTGAACACGGTGTTGGAGTTATGCTTGACGTAGGTTGTTTTAGGATCACTTCTTGATCATACTTTTATCGACCATGCTTTGCCTTCTCTTGTCGCTCTCTTTTGCGAACAGGTTAGCCACCATATATGCTAGCCGCTTGCTGCAGCTCCACCTCATACCTTTTACCTTACCCATAAGCTTAAATAGTCTTGATCGCGAGGGTGCGAGATTGCTGAGTCCCCGTGGCTCACAGATACTTCCAAACCAGCTTGCAGGTGCCGATGAGTCCGTGCAGACGACGTAACCAAGCTCAGGAGGAGCTCGATGAAGATCTTGTCCTTTGTGTTGTTTTGCTCTAGTTGATCAGTAGTGGAGCCCAGTTGGGGTCGATCGGGGACCGTGTCGCATTTGGGGTTCTTCTTTTACTTTGGTTCCGTAGTCAGACCTTGTTTGTATCTGGATGATGTAATGCTTTATTCATGTAATTGTGTGAAGTGGCGATTGTAAGCCAACTATGTATTTTTTTCCCTTATATAATACATGGGTTGGTGAAGATTACCTCACTTGCGACATTGCTTTCAATGCGGTTATGCCTCTAAGTCGTGCTTCGACACGTGGGAGATATAGCCGCATCGAGGGCGTTACACGGTGTTTACCCAGGTTCGGGCCCTCTCTATGGAGGTAATACCCTACGTCCTGCTTGATTGATCTTGATGAATATGAGTGCTACAAGAGTTGATCAACCACGAGATCGTAATGGCTAAACCCTAGAAGTCTAACCTGTATGACTATGGTAATGACTATATCCTTTCCGGACTAACCCCTCAGGTTTATATAGACACCGGGGGGATCTAGGGTTTACATAGAGTCAGTTACATGAGAATGAATCTTCATAGTCGGTCTCCAAGCTTGCCTTCCACGCCAAGGAGAGTCCAATCCGGCCATAGGTATAGTCTTCGGTCTTCATATCTTCACAGCCCATCAGTCCGGCCCATGAAAAACAGGCCGGACGCCTGAGGACCCCTTAGTCCAGGACTCCCTCAGCCACTGAGACGGGCACAACCCACCTGGGCGCACCTAGGGCCCCAGGCGCGCCCTGGTTTGTTGTGCCCCCCTCGAGGCACCCCCCTAGTGCTTCTTTGTCCAATCCTGGGTGTTTTGGTCCATAAAAAATCTCCAAAAAGTTTCGCTGGGTTTGGACTCCGTTTGATGTTGATTTCCTGTGATGTAAAAAACAAGCAAAAAATAGCAATTGGCACTGGGCACTGGGTCAATAGGTTAGTCCCAAAAAAGATATAAAGTTGCTATAAAATGATTGTAAACATCCAGGAATGATAATATAACGACATGAATACTTCATAAATTATAGATACGTTGGAGACGTATCAAACTACTTTCCAATTCGAGAGAAGGTGCAGTTACCTCATCAAGTTCTACTTTCCTCTCACTCAATTCTTTCGAGAGAAACTCCTTCTCTAGAAAGGATCCATTGTTAGCAACAAAGATCTTGCCTTTGGATCTGTGATAGAAGGTGTACCCAACTGTTTCTTTTGGGTATCCTATGAAGAAGTACTTCTCAAATTTGTGTTCGAGCTTATCAGGCTGAAGCTTTCTCACATAAGCATCGCAACCCCAAACTTTAAGAAACGACATGTTCGGTTTCTTGCCAAAGAATAATTCATACAGTGTCATCTCAATGGATTTTGATGGTGCCCTATTTAACGTGAATGCAGTTGTCTCTAATGCAGAACCCCAAAACGATAGTGGTAAATTGGTAAGAGACATCATAGATCGCACCATAGCTAATAAAGTACGGTTACGACGTTTGGACACACCATTTTGCTATGGTGTTCCAGGTGGCGTGAGTTGTGTAACTATTCCACATTGTTTTAAATGAAGGACAAACTCGTAACTCAAATATTCGCCTCCGCGATCAGATTGTAGAAACTTTATTTTCTTGTTACGATGATTCTCCACTTCACTCTGAAATTCTTTGAACTTTTCAAATGTTTCAGACTTGTGTTTCATTAAGTAGATATACCCATATCTTCTCAAATCATCTGTGAAGGTCAAAAAATAATGATACCCGCAGCGAGCCTTAGCACTCATCGGACTGCATACATCAGTATGTATTATTTCCAATAATTGAGTGGATCGCTCCATTGTTCCGAAGAACGGGGTTTTAGTCATCTTGCCCATGAGGCATGGTTTACAAGCATCAAATGATTCATAATCAAGTGATTCCAAAAGTCCATCCGCATGGATTTTCTTCATGCGCTTTACACCAATATGACCTAAACGTGCCACAAATATGTTGCACTATCATTATCAACCTTGCATCTTTTGGCATCAATATTATGAATATGTGTATCACCATGATCAAGATTCAATAAACCATTTATATTGAGTGTATGACCATAGAAGGTTTTATTCATGTAAATAACAACTATTCTTTGACTTAAATGAATAACCGTATTGCAATAAACATGATCCAATCATATTCATGCTCAACGAAAACACCAAATAACATTTATTTTAGGTTCAACACTAATCCCGAAGGTAAAGGGAGTGTGCGATGGTGTTCTTGTCAACCTTGGAATCATTTCCAACACACATCGTCACCTCGCCCTTAACTAGTCTCTGTTTATTTTACAACTCTTGTTTCAAGTTACTACTCTTAGCAACTGAACCAGTATCAAATACCGAGGGGTTGCTAGTAAACACTAGTAAAGTACACGTCAATAACATGTATATCAAATATACCTTTGTTCACATTTCCATCCTTATTATCCGCCAAGTATCTAGGGTAGTTCCGCTTCCAGTGACCATTTCCTTTGTACTAGAAGCACTCAGTTTCATGCTTGGGTCTAGCTTTGGGCTTCTTCATGGGAGTGGCAACTTTCTTGCCATTCTTTTTGAAGTTTCCCTTTCTTTCCCTTGCCCTTTTTCTTGAAACTAGTGGTCTTGTTAACCATCAACACTTGATGCTATTTCTTGATTTCTACCTTCGTTGATTTCAGCATCCACTACTCCAGGATGCTGCTAACGTGAAACTACGCTCAGAGACCCTTCGATGAAACTATGTGCGATGCAATAATTGCAAATGATTGTGTAAAAAACGTCAAAAAAGGTGCAAAACATTTGCGATGGAGGATGCATCAAACACGGTTCAAATTTTTGTTGCGTGTGCGATGCAGACGTACAGTTCAGTTCAATTAACTGTTTGCGATGAGGAGGAACAAAAGAAATGGGCAGCCAGATGAATGTGTGTGCGATATACAACATACGGTTCACTCGGATGAACTGTTTGTGATTAGGCAACACAAAAACGGTCAGCCAGATCAAGGTGTGCGATATATGACATGCGGTTCACTTGGATGAACTGTTTGCGTTGAGACAAGAGAACAGAAATGGTTCAACTTTACAAGATGTGTGTGATACGCGGCAAACAGGTCTGTAATCGGAAACTTGTGCGAAGACGATAACAACACAGACGATTACTACTAACAAGCCGTGTGTGTTGTCAGCAAAAGATTGCGGGTATACAATTGTGAGTGATTGATGAAAACATCACCGACGGGTTCCATTGTTTAGTCCGTGTGTGATGTGATTTTCTTTGTCCGCACAACATCTATGCTCTATCTACAGAGCATCAACATATATACTTAAAAAGACATCATTGCATAACCAAATTAAGCATACAATTACACAAGTGACTACACACATAAAATTTCCACACACCAACGTAAGCAATTACATGCATATTAAAGTAGGAGAACCGAGGATCTAATCATCTACTTATTGTTGCGACGGCGCTTGCCATTGCTCCGCTTACAACTGGATCCCTAGTCGTTTTGGGGAAGGAGGTACTTCCTGGTGTCAACGATCCGCCTGTATATGTCATAGCTCGTGTACGCCTCCTTGGCTGCGTACACGACATGAGCTTTGTCAAGTTTCTCCATACAGGCCGAGTGCCAGGCACACTTGTCCTTGTTGCATGACTCCTTCATGTCTCTATAGTAGGGGTTGATGATGGCCTCGGCGAGGTGAACCAGTGAGTCCTTCTCATGCTCCTTGCTGCACCAGATCTTGTATTGGCCCTTGATGTTGACCAGATTCTGGCAGGCGATGCCCGAATTCTGGAGCGCCTTTACATCATTTGTGATGTACACCATAGAGAATGTGTAGTGGGGGATGTCGACAAACCTCGCGAAATGTTCACAAGGCCTTGTGGCCAGGCAGTAGTGCTAGACAAGGACATGGTGGCGCATGCACATCTAGGCGATGGCGACCTTGGGACGAGATCCGGCACGAGCGCAGGTGTACTCGAGGTCGAACCCAGACCGGGTCATTGGTGTACACCACCGAGAGGTCCATGAAGCTTCAGTGGGTGTCCACCACGGCACGCATGGTGAACTGCTGCTCGTCGTCGGCAGCCGCTCAGAGCGCGATTGGAGCCGCGCAGGATACCCTCTAAGAATTTCTCGTGGTGGGTGTGCTTCTTGCAATGGTGGGGCGTGATCAAAAGGTTGACGAGTCACAAGGGTTAAATGGGCGCTGTAATAAATGGGGGTCGGCCAGCCTGTAATTGTCACATCTTATCACGACGTTCATAGCGGAGGATTCTAGTGCACGCTTGACAACACTGCACTGCACGAGTGGGCTTGACGACGCGCCAAATGTATCCTTAGTGAACCCGTTCCCGCGCTACCACGTAGTTTACCGTGCAAGCTTCCCGCCCAACTAGTTTCGCCACGCGTTGGCTAGAAGAGGGACAAATCGTGGGTGTTTATTGGCAAAAAGCTTCGTAAAAACGAAGTGTGTGGAATGACTTCGGTCATAAGTTTACCCGTCGGTGATGAGGTGAAAGTTACACGGAAGGGTGATGATGGACACTCGAGTGCGATAATTAATTCTGCGCTGTACAAGGCACACGGTGGAAGAAACCAACTATGTGCAATAATGTCGAAGATCACAGTCGAGTTAGCTATATAGATCGTGTGCTGTGAGATCGACAAGGTAAACATATTCGAGAATGGTTAATAAAATATAAGACCATTGCATATTAAGGTCAAAATAGTGCTACCAATATACAAGTCCCATACGATGCCATTTCAACGATTGTACCACAAAATCTCAAAATATTACAAGGTTCAAATTCCATAGTTATATGGCTCAAATTCGAAGATTACAAGGTTCAAACTGATATTAGAAATTAAATTCAGCTCATCAGCTGCAAATGCTCGCGCTGATCCGCTGAACATGGATATCAAAGAGGTTAAAACTAATATTACCACTTCTAAGTCTGGTTTCGAAACCTCACAATTTTTGCAAAGGGGTCAGCCACTAAGAAGTCATGTATGGGGTTGACACGATGACTTCCGATTACTCTGTCATCTGAAGTTCCAAAATGAAATTGAGCATTTTTGGAGCCAATTCCATTCTGCCATAGGCACCGACGCTGATCAACAAACCATTCATTTTTTGAAATAAATGTAGGGCAAACCTCATTTCCTTCAGCACCCTTGCTCTGAGAACAAAGAACCTGGCGAATATAACTCTGGTAAGGTCCCTCGGTTGGAGTTCAAAGTAATTTCCGAGAGATGCAGATCTAGGCATTCGACGTGATTGTTATACTGTATCACATTATCCACCATTGGGCCTAATCTTATCTGTAAAAGAAGAAAATGTGTTAGTGCCTACATGCAGTTTTGAACATTACTACATGTAACACGCACAATGCGGCTATATCTCCCACGTGTCGGGGCACGACTTACAGGCATAGCGGCATGGTAGGTTTGTCGCAAGACGGGTAATCTTCACACAATCCCATGTACTGAATAAGAAAGGGATAAAGAGTTTGCTTACAATCGCCACTTCACACAAATACAAGTTAAACATACATCATCCAGAATACAATCAAGGTCCGACTACGGAACCAAAATAAAGGAAGACAACCCCAAATGCAAGATGCCCTATCGTCCCAACTGGGCTCCACTACTGATCAACCGGAAAAGACACAACACACCGATCAAGATCTTCATCGAGCTCCCACTTGAGCTCGGTTGCGTCACCTGCACTGGTATCATCGGCACCTGCAACTGTTTGGAAGTATCTGTGAGTCACGAGGACTCAGCAATCTCACACCCGCGTGATCAAGACTATTTAAGCTTATGGGTAGGATAGGGTAATGAGGTGGAGTTGAAGCAAGTACTAAGCATATATGGTAGCTCACATATGCAAATAAGAGTGAGAAGAGAAGCAGCGCAGCAGTCATGAACTAGAAGTGATCAATAAGTGATCCTGAAACTACTTACATTCAAGCATAACACAAGAACCGTGTTCACTTCCTGGACTCCGCCGGAAAGAGACCATCACGGCTACACATGCGGTTGATGCATTTTAATTAAGTCAAGTGTCAAGTTCTCAACAACCGGACATTAACAAATTCCCATCTGCGACATCACCACGGGCACGGCTTTCGAAAGTTCAAACCCTGCAGGGGTGTCCATACTTAGCCCATCACAAGCTCTAACGGTCAACAAAGGATATTCCTTCTCCCGGGAAGACCCGATCAGTCTCAGAATCCCGGTTACAAGACATTTTGACAATGGTAAAACAAGACCAGCAAAGCCGCCTACATGTGCCGACAAATCCTGATAGGAGCTGCACATATCTCGTTCTCGGGGCACACCGGATGAACACTACATACAGCTAAAACCAACCCTCAGGTTTTCCCGAGGTGGCATTGCAAGTGGCTCTGTTTTGGACCAACACTCAGAGGAGCATTGGCCCGGGGGGTTAAAATAAAGATGAACCTCGGGCTCCGGAAACCCAAGGGAAAAAGGCTTAGATTTTTAGGGAAAAGTAAAACCAAGGTTGGGCCTTGGTTGAGGAGTTTTATTCAAAGCGAACTGTCAAGGGGTTCCCATAACACCCAACCATTGTGATATCCCAACATATCCATGTTCCAACATGGAACAAACTTTAGCTTCACCTGCAACTAGCAACGCTATAAGAGGGGCTGAGCAAAATCGGTAACATATATAGCCAAACAACGGTTTGCTAGGAAAGGTGGGTTAGAGGCTTGACATGGCAATATGGGAGGCATGATAAACAAGTGGTAGGTAGCGCGCCATAGCGACAGAGCGAACAACTACCAAGCAAATATAGAAGTGATTTCGAGGGTATGGTCATCTTGCCTGAAATCCCGCAAGGAAGAAGAACGAGTCCATGAAGAAGACAAACAGACGTAGTCGAACGGATCCTCACACACGCGACATTACCGGAACTAACAAGAAGAAGCAACACCGAAAAGGAGCAAACGACATAGTAAACAACCATCAAATAAACATGGCATGATGCACAACCAAGTATGATGCATGTCCGGTTTAAAGAGGCATGGCATTGCAAAGTGCAACAAACAATGCTAAAAATTAAGTGGAGCTCAATATGCAACAAGTTGCATATTGCTGAAACACCACATGACTTATTTAGTTCACTCTTGTTTATGTACCCAACAATATTAAATGTTGTTAAACATGGCATGAGGTGAAGCATATGAAAACTACCTATCTAGGCAAGTTTAAATGAGGCCGGAACAACAAGCAACAAGTCCGGAGAAATCCTCATGAGCATATATTAGATTTGGTACTGTTCTGCCCTAAACCATATTTTAGAGTTGTTAAACATGCTAAGTAAAGACACCATGTTAAACTAGGCATTTTCCTACCCCATTTACATATAAAGTTTATTAAATTTGGAGCTACGGTTAATTAGTTATGAACTAAATCATTTTAACATGGCAATTAAGCAAAATTAAACAAACAACATTTTAATCATTTTTAACATGGATGAAAGTTGCATATTGTTAATCTACACAAAATTCTAAGCATTTTACATATATAATGTTTTTACAAAAGATGCATTATACATGAGTTATTATATGCATGAAGTCTAGGGGTTTTTCTGCAAAACTGGTTTTTCTGTGGATAATAGAGAAATTCGCCAGACGGGAAAAAATATATGCGGGCCGAAACAGAGGCGGACTGGTCCTCGCCAGAGGGGCTCAGCCCACGTAGGCGAGGCAGGCCGGCAGTTGCGTTGCTGGGCCGGGAGGCCGAGTGCTGGGCCGGTCAACGCGCGTTGCTCGTGCGCTCGTCTCCTTGTTCCCGAGAGGGACGAGGCCGTGGCGGCACCGGTGGCCAACGACGATGGGGTGGCAGGACGGCAGCGGGGACGGACAGAGCCGAGGTCAGAGACGTCGGGAACAGACATATCCCTCCCGGTGGCGGATCTGGCCAGCAGAGGTGGAGCTCGTCGAGCTAGGGACGGCGCCATGCCGGGGTTCCTGCGGGGAGAGAGAAACCATGAGAGAGAGAGAGGTGAAGGAAAGTGAAATGGAGATGGACAGGGGAGGAGAGGAGAAGACAACGGGGTACGGACCGGGGCGGAGGCGCTCGTCGCCGGCGACGACGCCAGCTCCGGCAAGGCGACGCGGAGAGCAGGCAAGCGGCGAGCTTGGATCGGGAGCTCCTCTCCCGATCTGGAGCTCGGGGAGCGGGGCGGCGCTGTGCGGGCTCCTCGGGCCCAGATCGGCCCGAAGCTGGCCATAGATGGGCCAGCAGGGCCACGGCAGAGTGGGGACTGCGCGGGGGGGGGGGGGGGGGGGGGGGGCAGCGGGGGGGGGGGGGGGGGGGGGGGGGGGGGGGGGGGGTGAGGTGGCATGCCCAGAATGGCTGTAGGGGCGGCGCGACTGATGTGGCGGCGGCGCTGGGTGGCGGCTGACCGCTGGCGCTGCAACAAGTGGCGGCGGGGGAGTGCGCCGGCGCTGAAACAAGGATGGAGGCAGCGGCTCTGATGATTGGGCATCGCGGAAACTGAGGAGGAGGATGGCTACTGTCCAAAAATGGCAAGGGGAGGTTTATATAAGGAAGGGGTTGGGGTTTGGTGGGTTTGAGGCCGTTTTTAGACCCTCCGATCGCAATCGAACGGTTCCGGTCAGAGGGAGTTTAGGTGGGCTGTGCTAGAGAGAGATGGGCTGAGAAGAGAGGAGAGAGAGAGGCCTGGCAGCAGTTTCGGAGACCGAAAACGTCCGACAATTTGACCGACTATGTTGTCGCTATAGTTATCCGTTGGGGTGTCAAACGGACTCCGAATGCGATGAAATTTGGCAGGCGGTCTACCGACAACTTAGCAACACCGCATGCCAACTTTCATCCCATTCCGAGGACATTTTCCAGCCTCTTATAAAATAATATTTCGGACGTGACACGGGCGCGTGCAAGTGTGGTTGGGCTCAGAACAGACAACGGGGAGAACGGGGAGACCCGGACGGATGCAAGTTTTGAAAACATGATGATGCAATGCACATGATGACATGGCAAAAAGCAACACGCAAGCAAATGACATGGCAACAACGCGCGAATAACTGGAAGACACCTGGCGCGTCGAACTTGGGGCGTTACAACACTCCACCACTACAAGAGGATCTCGTCCCGAGATCTAGGATGGCACCGGAGGGAAACGAAAGAGGAAGAGAAGTGGTAAAACTAAGTTGCTTCTTTGACAAACGAGTGATACCACGAATCTTGAGAGGTTGAACAAATTGAAAGAAAGAATACAACAAAGATGAACAAAGTTGAAAACACTCCGTTAGAAAAGAGGAACAAGGAACAATACTAGAACCTTGTAGGTTGAAAGACAAAAAAGATGTTTCGATGGACAAGAAGTACAAGCAAGTACTCCGGTTGAAACGAGATAAACAAGGAACAAGGAAGAACAAAATCGAACAGCACTCTGGTTGGAAATGGAAGGCATAGAATATGAACTTGGCAAAATGAAAGCACTTGGATGAGACTCTGGTTAGAAGAGGAATGATAGACACAACACTCCGGTTAAAAGAAGATAGAGAAGGAAGAAGAATGATATAATTTGGACATCACTCCGACTGTAAATGGAAGGAATTGAACATGAACTTGACAAGATGAGAGGATACTTGATGAAATCAACAACACACTGCCTCTGGAACTATTGAAAGAATGGCACAATGGGTAAGAAAGATTTCAGACAGCACTCCGGTTGAGAAGGAAGGCAAAACTTGATAGAATGTGAAGAACTTGAAAATGATAACTTCTACCATCAATGAATTTGAAGGCAACCTTATAAACAAGGATTGAATGGAGTTGTTGAAAAATCAATAACAAAAGAATAAGGTTGTTGTGGGCTTATGGAAAACATCTCAAAATTATGAGGTGGAATTATGCCACTAACGAAAAACAATAGATTGGATTGATATGAACAAGGAGACGAGAAACTTATTTCACCGGGAGGATAAATGAAGAACTTGGATCATTTATGAGCACCATAAATAACAACAATCCTTAGGGAAAGCTTTAGGTGAAATATAACCCAAGATAACTCCAATGAAGATATTGATGGGTTGCAAAGGAACTCGTGAACGAATTGAAAATGATGAGTTTAAAATATGTCATTCCGGACAACTTATGAATCATGAAACACAAAGTGAAATTGTCAACCATGACATAACACCATCTCAAAAGATAAGGTAGAAAGAATTGCACTTCGAAATGCAAGATGAAGAATGTTTGAACTCCTCAAAACAAAGCATGTGTTGAGCACCATGTTTATTTGAGAGTATAGCTTGGCGGATCTTAACTTCGAGAGAGATCTTGAAGAACAATTGAAGAATGAAAAGAATCCTTGACGAACCACCATGTAGAGACTCCATGAAGAAGTCCGGTAATAAAAGGATGATACAAGAAAGAGAAGTTGAAAACACAAGGGGAAGCCTTGTAATGATTTAGATGGATCTTTGTGATGATATAACTGAGAGAGCTTGGAACTCCGGGAAAAGAAAAGATGAAACAATTGAAACCGAGAATTTGATGAACCTCCGGAATAAGGAATTGAATTCACTCGATGAAACAAGAATAAGAGTTACATTATGCTTATCCTTATTTAAATTGATGGCAAGCAACGGATTTGGCATACTAGTTATTCTCGTAGAAAGGATTGAGAGAGATATAGTGTAAACTCAATGGACCACCGGTAGGATTGAAACAACGAATAAAATGATATGACAACGAAGGAAAAGAAATATTGAATGAACCACCGTAAGAATTGAAAACGAATGAAGAAAATATAGCGAAACACCGGGAAGAATTAGAAAATGAATGAAGATACATGAGAGAATTTAGATACAGGAGAACGAAGAGATCATGAGCTGATTAGAGGATATTTGAGCGATGCGCCGGTAAGATTTGGAGAACAAGAGCTGAAAGCTGGAATGAATAATTTTGAGATGATGGGCTCCAGAGAATCAAACTGAAAAGAATCCTGAATTTCTCCGAATGGGTGAAAAGAATTCTCACAATCGAAAACAATTATGAGAGGATGGCATAACACTAGAACCATGAATCTTTGGAAGAACGGGTAAGAATTTAAGAGGAGCTCTTTTTCGTTCTTCAAAATCCGAGAATGACGATGGGAAACACCACCATGATAATTGATGAGACATCCCAGGAGAATGAAAAGCGAAGAGGTTGAGCCAACAATGAAAAGAATTAGAAAGATCTTGGAGGAAGACATATGACTAATGATAATTCATTCTTACGTCAAATTTGAGAGAATTTGAGAATAACTCCGGGAAAATAAGAAGAGTCAGGTAAGATCCTGGGAAAAGACTTGTGGGTTAGGGCCCACTCAAGAGAAACACCGTTGAATGATTTAAAAGAGGGAATGTGCTGGTTGAATTAAATGGCTTGAATGAGATAACAATCTCGAAATAACTTGAACGGATCGAGAATGGAAACGTGAATCTTCTGAGATATCTTCGGCACTCCAGAAAAATTGAATAGAGGGAAGTGGATGATTAAGAGGTGCACCGTCATGAGAAGACATTTGAAACAAGGACAGGATATGATCGACAAAGCTTGACTTGAATCCACCGGAGAAGGAAGAGAACAAATAATGATGAACTTGAGGCTCCATTAGTATCTTCCTGAGAATCACCGGATACGAACATTGACGGAAAGAATGGAGAGACTTCCCACCAATAAAAGGATACTTGATTAAGACATCTGATTCCTTGAAGGAAAAAGGGTGGGAGGGCGGGAAAAGAAAGGCAACTTGGGATGGATGAAACAAATAACGTTGAGAAGACTTTGAGTTGATCTTGCGGATGTTGAAATGATCAGATCCACTTGAAGAGAAACACGCCGGTTGAAAAGAATTAACATGACAACCTCGATGATCAAGAAGGATTGGTGTTCACATAGAAGTGTGAGAACACCACTTAGGGAAGGTATGGAATCAACACTTGACATTGAAGCAACTCGAATACCACAACTCAAAACAAAACAAAGGATTGGCTTGCAGGATAAGCCGGAACAAACATATGATAGATCCCATATCGTATCATGTGTCTGTTGAAAAGATATTCTAGGAGCTACTTGAATTCCCACTTATAAACTACCAAAACTTTCTGGTTATGCAATCAGGTGTTGGGGATACAGGGGAAGCATAATATCTCACCCAAACTAACAATCCCTACATCCAGCTGTATCCATCCTTCAAAACATAACGAAGAAACCTTCAGAAATCATGTACCTCAACCTTCGAAAAGCATCCGTTATACGAGTTATGGCAATACTCCCGAACTGCCGCCCCAGTACCGGGTGGCGTCGAGGTTATCTCACCAACAACTGCATAAAGAGATTTTCGATGTCAGCGAACTCAGGTATTCCAGAACTGCAACGATAAAATTGTGACGACAACACCTCGGAGCTCAACTCCCCGGGACACTACCACAACCCCTAAATGTTAGGAGGCACCAAGAAGAATGTTCTCGTCACAAGACTATCGGAATGATTCCAAGATACCTGTGTGATCCTAATTTTTTCGTGAAATTTGAGGAGAGGAGAGTCAAAACTTCTACGTCAGGAGGCCTCACCAGAGCGACGAAGGGACCGAGGAGTAAAAAGAATCCTACTCTCTGATATATATATATATAATCCTAGGACTCAAAACATATTGGTCTAGACTCAACAACGTCAGCGATTCTATCAAGCAGGGGGCTCCTAAGTCGGGGATGGCTCTGGTTACCAACTTGTTACACCCACAATGCGGCTATATCTCCCACGTGTCGGGGCACAACTTAGAGGCATAGCCGCATGGTAGGTTTGTCGCAAGAGGGGAATCTTCACACAATCCCATGTATTGAACAAGAAAGGGATAAATAGTTGGCTTACAATCGCCACTTCACACAAATACAAGTTAAATATACATCATCCAGAATACAATCAAGGTCCGACTACGGAACCAAAATAAAGGAAGACAACCCCAAATGCTAGATCCCCGATCGTCCCAACTGGGCTCCACTAATGATCAACCGGAAAAGACACAACACAACGATCAAGATCTTCATCGAGCTCCCACTTGAGCTCGGTTGCGTCACCTGCACTAGTATCATCGGCACCAACAACTATTTGGAAGTATATGTGAGTCACAAGGACTCAGCAATCTCACACCCGCGAGATCAATACTATTTAAGCTTATGGGTAGGATAGGGTAATGAGGTGGACCTGCAGCAAGCACTAAGCATATATGGTGGATAACATACGCAAATAAGAGTGAGGAGAGAAGCAACGCAGCGGTCGTGAACTAGAAGTGATCCTGAAACTACTTACGTTCAAGCATAACACAAGAACCGTGTTCACTTCCTGGACTCCGCCCGAAAGAGACCATCATGACTACACATGCGGTTGATGCGTTTTAATTAAGTCAACTGTCAAGTTCTCTACAACCAGCTATTAACAAATTCCCATCTGCCAAATCACCGCGAGCACGGCTTTCGAAAGTTCAAACCCAGTAGGGGTGTCCCAACTTAGCCCATCACAAGCTCTCACAGTCAATGAAGGATATTCCTTCTCTCGGGAAGACCCGATTAGTCTCGGGATCCCGGTTACAAGACATTTCGACAATGGTAAAACAAGACCAGCAAAGCCGCCCGAATGTGCTGACAAATCCCGATAGGAGCTGCACATATTTCGTTCTCGGGGCACACCGGATGAACACTACGTACAGCTAAAACCAACCCTCAAGTTTCCCCGAGGTGGCGCTGCAAGTGGCTCTGTTTTGGACCAACACTCAGAGGAGCACTGGCCGGGGGGGGGGGTTAAAATAAAGATGACCCTCGGCTCCGGAAACCCAAGGGAAAAAGGCTTAGATTGATAGGCAAAAGAAAAACAAAGGTTGGGCCCTGCTGGAGGAGTTTTATTCAAAGCAAACTGTCAAGGGGTTCCCATAACACCCAACTGCGTAAGGAACACAAAATCAAGGAACATAACACTTGTATGACGGAAACTAGGGCGGCAAGAGTGGAACAAAACACCAGGCATTAGGCCGAGGCTTCCACCCTTTACCAAGTATATAGATGCATTAATTAAAATAAGAGATATTGTGATATCCCAACATATCCATGTTCCAACATGGAACAAACTTCAGCTTCACCTGCAACTAGCAACGCTATAAGAGGGGCTGAGCAAAATCGGTAACATAGCCAAACAACGGTTTGCTAGGAAAGGTGGGTTAGAGGCTTGACATGGCAATATGGGAGGCATGATAAACAAGTGGTAGGTAGCGCGACATAGCGACAGAGCGGACAAATAGCAAGAAAAGATAGAAGTGATTTCGAGGGTATGGTCATCTTGCCTGAAATCCCGCAAGGAAGAAGATCGAGTGCATGAAGAAGACAAACGGACGTAGTCGAACGGATCCTCACACATGTGACATTACCGGAACTAACAAGAAGAAGCAACACCAGAAAGGAGCAAACGACATAGTAAACAACCATCACATAAACATGGCATGATGCACAACCAAGTATGATGCATGTCCGGTTTAAAGAGGCATGGCATAGCAAAGTGCAACAAACAATTCTACAAATTAAGTGGAGCTCAATATGCAACGAGTTGCATATTGACGAAACACCACGTGACTTATTTAGTTCACTCTCGTTTATGTACCCAACAATATTAAATGTTGTTAAACATGGCAAGAGGTGAAGCATATGAAAACTACCTAGCTAGGCAAGTTTAAATGAGGCCGGAACAACAAGCAACAAGTCCAGAGAAATCCTCATGAGCATATATTAGATTTGGTACTGTTCTACCCTAAACCATATTTTAGAGTTGTTAAACATGCAAAGTAAAGACACCATTTTAAACTAGGCATTTTTCTACCCCATTCACACATAAAGTTTATTAAATTTGGAGCTACGGTTAATTAGTTATGAAATAAATCATTTTAACATGGAAATTAAGCAAAATTAAACAAACAGCAGTTTAAACATTTTTAACATGGATTAAAGTTGCATATTGTTAATCTACACAAAATTCTAAGCATTTTACATATATAATGTTTTTACAAAGGATGCATTATACATGAGTTATTATATGCATGAAGTCTAGGGGTTTTTCTATAAAACTAGTTTTTCTGTGGATAATAGAGAAATTCGCCAGACGGGAAAAAATATACGCAGGCCGAAACAAAGGCGGACTGGGCCTCACCACAGGGGCTCAGCCCAGGTAGGCGAGGCAGGCCGGCGGTTGCGTTGCTGGGCCGGGAGGCCGAGCGCTGGGCCGGTCAACGCGCGCTGCCAGTGCGCTCGTCTCCTCGTTCCCGAGCGGGATGAGGCCATGGTGGCACCGGCGACCAACGGTGACAGGGTGGCAGGATGGCAGCAGGGACGGACAGAGCCGAGGTCAGAGACGTCGGGAATTGACAGATCCGCCCTCCTGGCGGCGGATCCGGCCGGCAGAGGTGGAGCTCATCGAGCTAGGGACGGTGCCATGCTGGGGTTCCTGCGGGGAGAGAGAGACCATGAGAGAGAGAGGCGAAGGAAAGGGAAACGGAGATGGACAGGGGAGGAGAGGACAAGACTACGGGCTACGAACCGGGGCGGAGGCGCTCGTCGCCGGTGACGACGCCAGCTCCGGCGAGGCGGCGCGGAGGGCAGGCAAGCGGCGAGCTCGGATCGGGAGCTCCTCTCTCGATCTGGAGCTCGCGGAAGGGGCCGCTCTATGCGGGCTCCTCGGGCCTAGATTGGCCCGAGGCGGTCCGCGGATGGGCTAGCAGGGCCGCGGCAGAGTGGGGACTGCGGGTGGGTGAGGTGGCATGCCCTAAATGGCTGCATGGGCGGCGCAACTGATGTGGCGGCGGCGCTGGGTGGCGGCTGACCGTTGGCGCAACGACAAGTGGCAGCGGGGAAGTGCGCCGGCGCTGAAAAACGAGGATGGAGGTAGCGGCTTTGATGATTGGGTGGCACGGAAACTGAGGAGGAGGATGGCTGCTATCCAAAAATGGCAAGGGGAAGGCTTAGATAAGGAAGGGGTTAGGGTTTGGTGGGTTTGAGGCCGTTTCTGGACCCTCCGATCACAATCGAATGGTTTCGGTCAGAGGCAATTTAGGTGGGTTTCAGGTGCGCTGTGCTAGAGAGAGATGGGCTGAGAAGAGAGGAGAGAGAGAGAGAGGCTCGGCAGCAGTTTCGGAGAACGAAAACGTCCGACGATTTGACCCATTACATTGTCGCTATAGTTATCCGTTGGGGCGTCAAACGGACTCCGAATGCGATGAAATTTGGCAGGTAGTCTACCGACAACTTAACAACACCGCATGCCAACTTTCATCCCATTCCGAGGACATTTTTCGGCCACTTATAAAATAATATTTCGGACGTGCCGCGGGCGCGTGCTTGTGTGGTTGGGCTCAGAACGGACAACGGCGAGAATGGGGAGACCCGGATGGATGCAAGTTTTGAAAACATGATGATGCAATGCACATGATGACATGGCAAGAAGTAACATGCAAGCAAATGACATGGCAACAACGCGCGAATAACTGGAAGACACCTGGCGCGTCGAACTCGGGGCGTTACACTACATGCCTATTTGGTTTGCAGGATTTGTAAAATGCACTAACATGCCATCTTTTATTTGACATGATTAACATGGGCATTTGATTACATTCTAGAAAAATGTAGCCTTCTTCAGAAGAGGTTGGAGTGGACGAAAATTTCCCAAGAAAACTAGTACAGACAAACCCAAAGGAGAAATGCTTATGGATTGTAACCATATGGATCAAGCAACCAATATGGGGGGAACATGTATGTACTGAAATCCTCCAAAAGAATCCTTCAGAAACGTAGTATATTGTCATTGTAAACTTGGGAAGAGGTGTCACAAATTGAACTCCCTTATGGTTAACATTTAACAGGAAAGGAACATCACCTCGATATATAGCTTCTCCAGGAACGGAAACTGTCGGTGTCAAAACCGGCAGATCTCGGGTACGGGGTCCCGAACTGTGCGTCTAGGCCGGATGGTAACAGGAGGCAGGGGACATGATGTTTTACCCACGTTCGGGCCCTCTTGATGGAGGTAAAACCCTACGTCCTGCTTGATTTATATTGATGATATGGGTAGTACAAGAGTAGATCTACTACGAGATCAGAGAGGCTAAACCCCAGAAGCTAGCCTATGTATGATTGTATGTTCTTCTACGGACTAAAACACTTTGGTTTATATAGACACTGGAGAGGGTTAGGGTTACACAAGGTCGGTTACAAAGGAGGAGATATTCATATCCGTATTGCCTAGCTTGCCTTGCACGCCAAGTAGAGTCCTATCCGGACACTGGACGAAGTCTTCAATCTTGTATCTTCATAGTCCAACAGTCCGGCTGTCCGGAGACCCCCTAATCCAGGACTCCCTCAGTAGCCCCTGAACCAGGCTTCAATGACGATGAGTTCGGCACGCAGTATTCTCTTCGGCATTGCAAGGTGGGTTCCTCTCCAAATTCCGTGTACCTATCAAAATAGTGTCTGGCCTTTTCTGAATGTTGCACTCCTTGGCTTCCACGCCCAATAATGGCCACTTTCCACGTGTCAAGCGAATGTGAAGAGCTAGGGTGTTTTTACATTTACCCCCCTAGCTGTGTGAATGAGCTTCCTATTAAAAAGACGAGGATTCAGATCCAAATCACACCATCCTCCCTCGGCGAGCCTTCATCGGAGTGCATTCGACAGAGATCCATTCTATCATGGCCGGTCGACGCAGCTCCTCCTCTCGCTCCCCTAGCCCCAAGCCTGGAGATTGGGAGAGATGTTCCGTCCCGCACAGCAAATTAGTGATGCTTCAGACCAAGGGATTTCTTCCCCCGGCATACATGGTCCCAGTTCGAGCCGGGCTTGCCACCTATAATGGCGGAGAGCAAGCGGAGAGCCTTCCCAATCCCTCCAAGGGAGAGTGGGTATGCCTTGTCCCTTATTTGGTAAGAGGGCTCGGATTTCCAATTCATCCGTTTCTTCGGGGGCTCCTGGAGTTCTACGGCCTCTAGTTGCATAACCTTATGCCTGCCTCCATGCTACATATCGCGGGATTTCTAGCCCTTTGCGAGTTGTTTTTGGGCTGTGAGGCTCATTTCGCTCTGTGGAGGAAGCTGTTCTTCCTTGTGCCCCGTTCTCAGAAGGGGTCAATATATCAAGTGGGCGGAGCCGAAGTGTGGTGTATTGTCGGGACCGGATACCTATCCGGAACCCCAAAGAAGACGTCTGAAGACTGGCCTTCAGAATGGTTTTATATAGAAGACGTCCCCCTCCCGGATCCTATTAGAATTGGCCTTCCTGAGTTCGACAATGCCCCTTTGAAGAAGCGCCGGAGCTGGCGTCCATGGAGCTCCCAAGAAGAAGAGGAGAGGGACGTTCTTTACCTGATGAGCCGGATAAGTTTTTTAGCTTGATCCAGATTGACCATGATCGAGGTCATGGCCATATGTATTATGCGGGGGGGTGCAAATGCTTCAATATAGAGGCCACCCCATGTGGGATTTCAACAGGGAGGATGACGCCACCCGCCACGGCCGCAAAGGGCCAGGATCGGCTGCTGATCTAATAAAGATCTTATCCACTTTGTACAAGGGAGAAGAGGAGGAATTCCTTCGTGTCAACCCGCAGGGCGGATTCTCTATGTACAGTCCTCCGAGCTGGGTAAGCGGAGAATTTTTCTCGCCCATCCGTTTCGTATTCCCGTAGTTAAGTATTCAGTCTAGCGATTTCATCGCAGGAGCTGCGCCAGGCTGTAAAGGAGATAAACAACCCTCCTCCACAACCCGAGAACCCTGGATGGTCCCTTGACCCCCGGCCTCCCAGGAGGATCCGGACATATCTGTGGAGCTGATCGATGGGGTATTTTACCAATCGAGTAATGACAACGCTTTGGTGGCCATTACGGCCGATTACCCTGGGCTACTTCCAGCCTCACAGGTGACTGAGACTGAAGTCCCAGCACTTCGAAAGGGGATCTGTCATTGCACTTTTTTGATTGCCGTATAACAGCCGCGTTTTGCAGGGGAGGTCCTCGAGGCAGAAGGCCGAGCCTGCGGCAACTAGCCAACAAGGGGCCGCGAGGCCAGGCAGGATGAAAAGACCCGCAGTCCGGATTAAGACACCGGCGCAGCGGTACGGCGCGCCGTCTTTATTGCAAGACATTATTCTCAGAGGCATACTAACGCCCATGCCTTCTTTTCAGGAAAAAGAGTGCTCATCGGACTATACCCGGAGAGGCTACCAATCGCGCCTCCACCAGCCAGGCTCCAAGGCCGGATTCGGAGGTGGGAACGAATATGAGGCGTGCACTGGGCGCTCCTCCGACAGAGGATGTGGATAAACTGTCCGCCACCAATTTCGAGGTGGAAAGTGCCATGAACCACAGGCATCGCCGGACTGTTCTTCGTGGCGCTTATTTCTCACAAGAGGCATTGGATGCCTTCAACTCGGGAGACGTGTACCTCCGTGCCGCTCAAAATGGTCTAGCCAGAGCCACGGAGCAGTATGTAAAAGACATACGGGTGAGAAAAATTGGTGATTATATATATCAGTAGCCCCTGAGACTTGAAACAGTTAGGATAACTGATTTAAGGATCATTTGTTATGCAGGTTCTTACAGAAAAGAATACTCAACTGTCCCAGGAGCTGGAAGAGTGCAAAGCCCAACTTCAGGCCGCACTAGCCGCAGAAGGGGAGCCCAAAGAGACCCCCTCTGGTAACATATGCTTCGAATGATAAGTATCATATTAGAAGGCGGCATATATGCAGATCTGATGATAAAATTGCAGATGACGCTGGATTAAATCCGGATAAGCAACAGCTCATATGCCAGCTGAAGGCCGGTGAGAGCGTGCTTACGAGGGTGAGGCAGGAGAAGAATGATCTCCTAGATGCCAACACCAAGCTGGGCGTGGAAATAAAAGATGTTCATGCCCAACTGTTGGACTCTGTTAAGGAGAATCGGCGGCTTCGACGCGGCATATTTAGTAAGTGCTTGAACGAACTTTGAAAAAGAGTTCGGCGAGGAAGCTGGCTGACAGAGTTATGTGTGTAGGTATCCTAACAGGTTGTCCTGCCGAGGAGATGCCCGGTTCAACGGGTGATCTTCTTCCCGAGCTCTCACAGTTGCACGAACGAGTTCGGCAGGTGATGCAAGGCGTCGCCCAGGCCTTGTGGCCATCCGTATCCATACCCGAAGGCCTTGGAGAGCTTGCAGAAAAGCTGACGGGAGCACAGCGGCGCTTCCGATTATGGAAGATATCGGCCTGCCGTCAGGGTGCCAGGGAAGCCTGGGCAATGGTGAAGACACGGTACACGAAGGCTGACCCGAACCACATGGTTTAAGTCGGACCTGTGGGGCCTGATGGAAAGGAGATCCCTGTGAGCTTAGTGTAGGGCGAAGTAGAATTGGCCGCAAAGTATTCCCAACAGGACTGTAGACTAGACAGCCTATTGGATGGTATTGAAGAGGAATTCAAGCACTCAAATTCACTATGTAATTTTAAAGTGACGTGTATAATGCCTTCTAGCCGGATTGTAGATCGTTTTTCGTGGCGGACCTGTTCGCTTCAACCTCGGGACCCGAGAGTCCAGAGTGTATCCGAATACCCTCTCGGTTATGTAAGAACCGGGGCATGCATGGAGACCCGGCATAGGGGTCATTAGTGCTTTATCAGACAAGTGCCTAACTAGTTATGTTATAATACATGGGTAGTAAGAAACATCTTCCAGGGAGAATAGTTCCGTTAAGGGTTCCTTTCCCTGGGTAAGCATGCCCTAAAGTGCATGTCCGGATTGCGATAAGAAGCGTAGAAAAATCATCTGGGGGCAGATATGGATAATAAAAGTCATCTTTTGTTCACCGACCGAATATTCCCTTAAGAATGCTAGCTTTCGGCTTCACCCAGTCTGAGGTACACGTCCGGCTGACCCGATGGTAACAATCGCAGAGGTGCTCCCCTTATGCTCTAGCCGAATTAACGGGAATGTAGGGCATAAATACAAGAGCCAGGCAACCCAGCTTGGCCAAAACTTAAGTCATATCGATGCATATAATGGTGAAAAAAGGTACATGCGGAAGTATAACACATGTGTTGGGCGTGAGGCCCAGGTAAATAAACTTAAGCTTCTGTGAAAGAAGCCCCCAGGTATGAAGAGTGCGGCTAGCGCATCTATAATGTACGAGTGAGGCATAAGGTGACCCTTGAAGGCCTAGTGTCAGGACCCGATTCCAAGTCACATCAATCTAGCCGGTAACACCTCATATCACTTTGCGGCCTCACGCACGGTATCCCACGGGTGTCATCTTACCATGGCCCAGGACCGTTTGCGCCTTTTGGCTCACGTATATGATAGTGTTGCTAGCATCCATATGACAGAGAACCCGGGCCGACATGGCTAGTCGTGAACCCAAAGCGGCATAGACCTATGGAGACAGGCATACATGTATCACATCGAGCATGTTAGTCATCAGCGAGTGATTCCGGGCTGTAGCACTGGGCTAACAGGACTCCGGGGGACCCGGGCTGTAGTAGGCTAGGCAGGACTTCGGAAATCACCGCGTGACATTTCCCTGAAGGGACAGACATAGGAACGAAGTGAAACACATGCCGGCCAGTCAAGTGTCCTGAACAGTAGTGCTGGGCTAGCAGGACTCCGGTGAACCGGGCTGTAGCGGACTACTATGGCTCGAGGAACACTAGACTACATTTCCCCATAAGAAAGGCTGCCAAGGATAAACAACTAGATTGTCGGATCCCACTCATACCAAGCATTTCAATCATACACGCAATATGCCCGATATGAGTACATACAACATGGCATCACAACAAAACTCTACAACTCAAGTACTTTATTTAAAGGCTCCAGAGAGCCATACATAACATATCATACAGACAGGGGTCACATGACCCGACACTCAAGTCATACAATCATACAAGCACATGCGGAAGCAACTAGTCTGAGTACAGACTCTACAAAGAAAGAAGGCTTCTCGAAGCCTGTCTATCTACATAAGGCCCTCCATGGCCAGGATCACCACCTGGGTGGCTAGTCACTCGTCGACGTCAAGGTCTACGTAGAACCCATCGGAGTGGGCGGCGTCCTCTGAAACAGTAATTAAGCAAACATGAGTACAAAGGTACTCAGCAAGTCTTACATCAGAACCTACTATACATGCTTATTCTCAAGAAGGTGGTGGGGTTAATGCAGCAAGCCAGCTTTGACTCTTGGCTAAGCTATCCTACGGAACTTCACCAGTAAAATAGTTTTCGCACACGAGTCCACTACTCACCAACACAATACTCCACCGGGGATCCTCCCTCGTCATCCTACGAGAGGGCCATCCTCGGTACTCACACTTATCTTGAGTCTTTTAGTAGTGTCCATTAACTTGTCTATGAACTGTATAGGCAACCAAGTAGTCCTTTACCGTGGACGCGGCTATTCGAATAGTTTTATACCCTGCAAGGGTGTACTTCTTCATACACGCTTTCACCACTTACCGCCGCTTACACGACATGTACTCGGCAACCTTCAAGCGGAAGCCCAGCGAGGGTGTTGGCCACGGCCTACCTAAACACTTAAGTCTCTAGTCCAGGTTTATCGCCTATCTAGGTTCCATCCGCAGGGAGTCCGGCCGAGGTTTCCACATACGGCCCCGAACGATGTGAACAGGGTCCCGAGACGCCAAACGGGCGCCCGGCATACCCGGCCACGGTGTATCTACCGCAACATAGCCCACCCCTAGGGTCAGCGCTACGCACGGCCGCCAACACATAACCTACAAACACCAGAAACTATTTGCAACTCCTGGACAGAGTACTAGGGTGATTAAGAAGCCGAGAGGGTCAATTAAGGATCCCAATGCATGGTAGTAGCTGAATCTTAAAATCACACATACAAATCTCAGTTCTTAGGGACGGCCTCAATGAAACAACCCACCATGTACTCCTACATGGCCTCTCATCGATAACTTTACCAAAACATGTTCAACACATCCCTCACATTACCGACATAAGCATTTCACTCTAGCCCATCACCCAGATGAACCAGACCTGACACAACTCTAAGCATAGCAGGCATAGCAAGGTAGGAATCACATACATGGCTCAATCAACTCCTACACATGCTAGTGGGTTTCATCTAGTTACTGTGGCAATGATAGGTCATGCAGAGGATAAGGGTTCAACTACCGTAGCACACAGCAGTTTGAATCACGTTGTCTTAATGCAGTAAACAAGAGCAGAAGCGAGAACATGGGTTTGTATCAGAATGATCAATGGTTGCTTGCCTGATGGAGTGGTAGCGGAATACTGCCCTTCAGTTGGATACTCGTGAATATCCTCGGAGGCAGAACCTACCACGGGGAACACATCGGAACACAATCAACACATGACGATATGCAACAATATGATGCATGCTATGACATGGCAATATGAATGTGTTTTGGCCTAATGCAAGCTAGAATAGAAAGGGATGAACTCATTTGAATCAAAGATTCAAATATTAGCTCATTAAACATGGCCTTGATAGTGCATTTCCTTAATCTCCTTAAACAGCAAGGTAAACTTGTTTTGTCATGCATGAAACCATTACAGATGGATAGATTGAATTTTTCTGATAATTTTTCATATATAAATTATTTCATTTGGAGTTACGGTTGAATTTCTATGATTTTTAGAAGTTTTAAACATTTTCTGGAATTTCTTGAATAAAAAAATAAATCTAGAAAATGCATTACTGCGTCAGCATTGCGTCATGCTGACCTCAGCAGGTCAAAGGCGCCAGCCCAGGTCAAACCTGACTCGTGGGCCCCTTCTGTCAGCCTCTCAGCTAATTAGCAAGATTAGATTAACACTAATTAGTTGTCAGTGGGGCCTGGGCCCACATGTGAGTGACTGATTTAATTAAAACTAATTAAAACTAAACCTAAATTAGTTAACAGACCGGCGCCACCTGTCATAGACTCAGGGGGGTCTACCTGGGACCACCCAGGGGTCAAACTGGGCCAACTCGCCGGCGGCTCGACGCCGGCGAGGCCCGAGACGGCGGCGCGGCTCGGAAAACGCCCTCCGGCGACCAAATTGACGCTGGAGACCACCCGTGCGAAGCCCAGGCTCTCGCGCATCCAATGGAGCAAGTGTGAGGAGCTGGGGTGGAGCGAGCTCGCCGGAATCGAGCTCGTGGCGGCGGCCGGAGTTCGGGCGAGGTCGGTTTCGACGCTATGGTGCACGGGAGGGAGAACTGGGGGTGGCTATGGGTTCCTGGTGCTGCACTGAGCACGGTGAGGCGCTCCGTTGTGGGCTTGCACGGCTGTGGCCACGGCTGCGCCATGGCCGGCGGCGAGAAGCTCTCGGGTGCAGTGGAAATGGAGCTAGGGGACGAGCGCGAGCACGAGAGAAAAGGGAAAAGGAAGAGGAGCTCATAGCGGAGTCGGAGAGGGGGTCAGCGATCTCGGGGAGGTCCTGGCGGCGGCGAATCGACCGGAGATGGCTCGGGTGCCGGAGGTTGAAGACGAGGGCGAAGGCGGCGTTGCAAGGCCTCCGGCGAAGCGTAGCTCGGTGGGGAGGACGACGGAGTCGAGGCGGAGTCGAGGCGGAGCTGATGGGCTCGTCGGAGGGGCGAGGGGAGGTCTCTGGCGGCGACTATGGCGATCGGCGGCGAGGAACGCGCTCGGCCATCGCGGGAGAGGATGAGGGAGACAAGGGGGAGAATGAGAGAGGATGAGAGGGAGACGTGGGGGTCGCGTGGCGTCCTCTGGGTGTCTCCCGGTGTCGGCAGAAGCAGGAGGTGGCCAGCGCGTGGCCAGCACGCGGCGAGCACGCGCCCCGCGTCCTTCTGTTGCGTGGAGGACGACGACTGGCAGCGCCAGCAGGCTGGGCCGAGCCAGGTGGCTGGGCCAGCACAGGTAAGGCCCAGGTGGGCTTCTTTCTCCTCTTTTTTTATTTAGTTTCTGTTTTCTATTTAACTGCAACTGTTGGGCTTTAAATAAAATACTAAAACGTTTCCAAAAATCCTGAAAATAAATGTGGCCTCTGTTTAGATTATTTCCAACAGGAAACATTTATTCCCAGAATTATTTGAGCATTTAGATTATTTTATAGCATTTAATTGCTCAAATTCAAATACTTATGATTTAATTCAATGACCTTCTGTTGACCTAGAAAATTGTGCACCAATTTTGCCAGAGGTTCTAACCTAAGACAAAGAGGGTGAAATTTTTAGAAGGGCATTTCAGGTTCATTGAAAATAATTTTAGTAAACCCTAGTTGTTTCCAGGGGGGTGTTCGGGGTTCTGTCTTCCCCAATTCAAATTTAAGAAGAATTTAAACATGGTGCACATTCTAATGCTTGAACTAGCTAGGGTGTGACAATTTCATTAAGTAGACATACCCATATCTACTCAAGTCATCAGTGAGGGTGAGAACATAACGATAGCCACCGCGAGCCTCAACACTCATTGGACCACACACATCCATATGTATGATTTCCAATAAGTTGGTTGCTCGCTCCATTGTTCTGGAGAACGGAGTCTTGGTCATTTTGCCCATGAGGAATGGTTCGCATGTCAAATGATTCATAATCAAGAGACTCCAAAAGTCCATCTGCATGGAGTTTCTTCATGCGTTTGACATCAATGTGACCAAGGCGGCAGTGCCACAAGTATGTGGGACTATCATTATCAACCTTACATGTTTTGGCATTCACACTATGAATATGTGTAACATCATGTTCGAGATTAAATAAGAATAAACCATTGACTAGCGGGGCATGACCATAAAACATATCTCTCATATAAATAGAACAACCATTATTCTCAGATTTAAATGAGTAGCCATCTCGCATCAACCGAGATCCAAATACAATGTTCATGCTCAAAGCTGGCACTAAATAACAATTATTGAGGTTTAAAATTAATCTCGTGGGTAAATGTAGAGGTAGCGTGCCGACGGCGATCACATCGACCATGGAACCATTCCCGACGTCCATCGTCACCTCGTCCTTCGCCAGTCTCCGCTTATTCCACAGCTCCTATTTTTGAGTTACAAATATGAGCAACCGCACTGGTATCAAATACCCAGGAGCTACTATGAGCGCTGGTTAGGTACACATCATAACATGTATATCACATATACCTTTGGCATTGCCGGCCTTCTTATCCGCTAAGTACTTGGGGCAGTTCCGCTTCCAGTGACCGTTTCCCTTGCAACAAAAGCACTCAGTCTCAGGCTTGGGTCCATTCTTTGGCTTCTTCCCGGCAGCTTGCTTACCGGGCGCGGCAACTCCCTTGCCGTCCTTCTTGAAGTTCTTTTTACCCTTTCCTTTCTTGAACTTAGTGGTTTTATTCACCATCAACACTTGATGTTCCTTTTTCATTTCCACCTCCGCTGATTTCAGCATTGAATATACCTCAGGAATGGTCTTTTCCACCCCCTGCATATTGAAGTTCATCACAAAGCTATTGTAGCTAGGTGGGAGCGACTGAAGGATTCTGTCAACGACCGCATCATCCGGGAGATTGACTCCCAGCTGAGACAAGCGGTTGTGCAACCCAGACATTTTGAGTATGTGCTCGCTGACGGAACTATTCTCCTCCATCTTACAACTATAGAACTTGTCGGAGACTTCATATATCTCGACCCGGGCATGAGCTTGGAAAACCATTTTCAGCTCTTGGAACATCTCATATGCTCCGTGTTGCTCAAAACGCTTTTGGAGCCCCAGTTCTAAGTTGTAAAGCATGCCGCACTAAACCAGGGAGTAATCATACACTACTCGAGGCGAGCATGGAATTGCTGGGGATGCTGATACGTCTCCAACGTATCTATAATTTTTATTGTTCCATGCTATTATATTATCTGTTTTGGATGTTTATGGGCTTTATTATGCACTTTTATATTATTTTTGGGACTAACCTATTAACCCAGAGCCCAGTGCCAGTTTCTGTTTTTTCCTTGTTTTAGAGTATCGCAGAAAAGGAAAATCAAAGAGTCCAATTGACCTGAAACTTCATGAACTTATTTTTGGACCAGAAGAAGCCCAGGAGTATCGGAGATGGACCAGGAGAGTCCCGGGTTGCCCACGAGGGTGGGGGGCGCCCCCTGCCTCGTGGACAGCCCGGAGTCCACCGACGTACTTCTTCCCCTATATACTCATATACCCTAAAAATCGGGAGCACAATAGATCGGGAGTTTCGCCGCCAGAAGCCTCCGTAGCCACCGAAAACCAATCTAGACCCGTTCCGGCACCCTGCGGAGGGGGAATCCCTCTCCGGTGGCCATCTTCATCATCCCGGTGCTCTCCATGACGAGGAGGGAGTAGTTCTCCCGGGGCTGAGGGTATGTACCAGTAGCTATGTGTTTGATCTCTCTCTCTCTCTCGTGTTCTTGAGGTGTACGATCTTGATGTATCGCGAGCTTTGCTATTATAGTTGGATCTTATGATGTTTCTCCCCCTCTACTCTCTTATGATGGATTGAGTTTTCCCTTTGAAGTTATCTTATCGGATTGAGTCTTTAAGGATTTGAGAACACTTGATGTATGTCTTGCATGTGCTTATCTGTGGTGACAATGGGATATCACGTGATCCACTTGATGTATGTTTTGGTGATCAACTTGCGAGTTCCGTGACCTCGTGAACTTATGCATAGGGGTTGGCACACGTTTTCGTCTTGACTCTCCGGTAGAAACTTTGGGGCACTCTTTGAAGTTCTTTGTGTTGGTTGAATAGATGAATCTGAGATTGTGTGATGCATATCGTATAATCATACCGGATACTTGAGGTGACATTGGAGTATCTAGGTGACATTAGGGTTTTGGTTGATTTGTGTCTTAAGGTGTTATTCTAGTACGAACTCTAGGATAGATTGAACGGAAGGAATAGCTTCATGTATTCTAGTCTTGATACGTCTCCAACGTATCTATAATTTTTGATTGCTCCATGCTATATTATCTACTGTTTTGGACATTATTGGGCTTTATTATCCACTTTTATATTATTTTTGGGACTAACCTATTAACCGGAGGCCCAGCCCAGAATTGTTGTTTTTGCCTGTTTTAGGGTTTCGAAGAAAAGGAATATCAAACGGAGTCCAAACGGAATGAAACCTTCGGGAACGTGATTTTCTCACCGAATACAACTCAGGAGACTTGGACCCTACGTCAAGCCAATTAACAGGAGGCCACGAGGTAGGGGGGCGCCTGCCCCCCCCAGGCGCGCCCTCCACCCTCGTGGGCCCCCTGTTGCTCCACCGACGTACTTCTTCCTCCTATATATATCCACGTACCCCCAAACGATCAAAACAGAGCCAAAACCCTAATTCCACCGCCGTAACTTTCTGTATCCACGAGATCCCATCTTGGGGCCTGTTCCGGAGCTCCGCCGGAGGGGGCATCGATCACGGAGGGCTTCTACATCAACACCATAGCCCCTCCGATGAAGTGTGAGTAGTTTACCTCAGACCTACGGGTCCATAGTTAGTAGCTAGATGGCTTCTTCTCTCTTTTTGGATCTCAATACAATGTTCTCCCCCTCTCTTGTGGAGATCTATTCGATGTAATCTTCTTTGTGCGGTGTGTTTGTTGAGACCGATGAATTGTGGGTTTATGATCAAGTCTATCTATGAATAATATTTGAATCTTCTCTGAATTCTTTTATGTATGATTGGTTATCTTTGCAAGTCTCTTCGAATTATCAGTTTGGTTTGGCCTACTAGATTGATCTTTCTTGCAATGGGAGAAGTGCTTAGCTTTGGGTTCAATCTTGCGGTGTCCTTTCCCGGTGACGGTAAGGGCAGCAAGGCACGTATTGTATTGTTGCCATCGAGGATAACAGGATGGGGTTTTCTTCATATTGCATGAGTCTATCCCTCTACATCATGTCATCTTGCTTAAGGCATTACTCTGTTTTTACTTAATACTCTAGATGCATGCTGGATAGCGGTCGATGAGTGGAGTAATAGTAGTAGATGCAGGCAGGAGTCGGTCTACTTGTCTCGGACGTGATGCCTATATACATGATCATACCTAGATATTCTCATAACTATGCTCAATTCTGTCAATTGCTCAACAGTAATTTGTTCACCCACCATAGAATACTTATGCTCTCGAGAGAAGCCACTAGTGAAACCTATGGCCCTCGGGTCTATCTTTATCATATCAATCTCCTACTACTTAGTTATTTACTTTTCCATTTATTTTGCCTTTATTTTGCTTTGAATATTTATCATAAAAACACCAAAAATATTATCTTATCATATCTATCAGATCTCACTCTCGTAAGTGGCCCTATAGGGATTGACAACCCCTATTTGCGTTGGTTGTGAGGATTTATTTGTTTTGTGCAGGTACGAGGGACTTGCGTGTAGCCTCCTACTGGATTGATACCTTGGTTCTCAAAACTGAGGGAAATACTTACGCTACTTTGCTGCATCATCCCTTCCTCTTCGGGGAAAACCAACGCAGTGCTAAAAGAGGTAGCAAGAAGGATTTCTGGCGCCGTTGCCGGGGAGGTCTACACAAAAGTCAACATACCAAGTACCCATCACATACCCTTATCTCCCGCATTACATTATTTGCCATTTGCCTCTCGTTTTCCTCTCCCCCCCAATTCACCCTTGTCATCTTATTCGCCCTCTCTCTCTCTGTCCTCCCTCTCTTTCTCTATTTGCCCTTTTTGTTCACTTGCTTTTTTTTTCTTGTGTGTTAGTTTGCTTGCTGGTCGTTATGGCTACTCCCTTATCTTCTCCGTTGTCTCCCGAGAATGAAATTCTAATTTTTAAGCAAAGGGAGGGTGAAAATCTAAAAGATGCTTGGTATAGAATTTGCAATGCTCAAAATAAATCTGCTAGGAAGCAATCTGCCACCATTATCCTTCGCAATTTTTATGTAGGCATTACTCCTTGGCACCATTATGTTCTTGATACTATTACCGGAGGGAATTTTTTGGGTAGCCATACTTTTGATTCTTATAATGCTATGTTAGATTTATTTGGCTCCCCCCTCTTTTGGTTAATGGAACTATATTAACTTTGGAGCATGTAATGCAAAGGCTTGAAATTATTGAAAATAAGGTTGCTACAGTAGAGTTAATTGAAAATTTGGATAAAAAGATCCACAACCGAATCTCTCAATATGGATCTAAAGTAGGAGTTAGTTTGAAAGATATTAAAGAAAAGGAACCCATAGTTAATGAGAAAATAAATCACGATTCCGTTAGGATCGATAAACTTGATAATATTATTACCAATTTGGGAACCGCTTTTTCTTCCTTAAAGAATACTCCAAGTTCCTCCACTAAAGTTGCCAAGCTTATGTATGTTCCTAAAAATAAGGGTGAATCGTCTAGTAAGGAAAATGCGGATCTTAAATCTATAAGTGTTCATCCCAATCTTTTTGCTATCATTAAAGAACCATTTGTTACAAATGAATTTTTCGATCTTGTGCCTAAAAGTTTGATAATTAATAAAAAGAAAGAAACTCCTAAAGATGGTAGATGCCTCATTGAAGAATTGCCTACCAAAGATGGCAATACCTAGATCTATTCTTGCTTGTTATGCCTAGCTAGGGGCGTTAAACGATAGCGCTTGTTGGGAGGCAACCCAATTTTATTTTTATTCCTTGCTTTTTGCTCCTGTTTAGTAATAAATAAATTATTTAGCCTCTGTTTTGGTTGTGCCTTTTGTGTTTAATTAGTGTTTGTGCCAAGTAGAACCGTTGGGAAGACTTGGGGAAAGTCTTGTTGAACTTGCTGTAAAAAACAGAAACTTTAGCGCTCACGAGAACTGCTGTCATTTTTATTTGGAAAGTGCTATTTAGTTAATTATTTTTGAAGATAATTAATAGATAAATTCCTCACGTCCAGAAATTTATTTTAGAATTTTTGGGGTTCCAGATCTTGCGCTAGCTACATATTACTACAGACTGTTCTGTTTTTGACAGATTCTGTTTTTCGTGTGTTGTTTGCTTATTTTGATGAATCTATGGCTAGTAAAATAGTTTATGAACCATAGAGAAGTTCGATTGCAGTAGATATAACACCCATATAAATAAATAATGAGTTCATTACAGTACCTTGAAGTGGTTTTTGTTTTCTTTCGCTAACGGAGCTCACGAGATTTTCTACTTTAAGTTTTGTGTTGTGAAGTTTTCAAGTTTTGGGTAAAGATTTGATGGATTATGGAACAAGGAGTGGCAATAGCCTAAGCTTGGGGATGCCCATGGCACCCCCAAGATAATCTAAGGACACCTAAAAGCCAAAGCTTGGGGATGCCCCGGAAGGCATCCCCTCTTTCGTCTACTTCTATCGGTAACTTTACTTGGAGCTATATTTTTATTTACCACATGATATGTGTTTTGCTTGGAGCGTCTTGTATGATTTGAGTCTTTGCTTATTAGTTTACCACAATCATACTTGCTGTACACACCATTTGAGAGAGCCATACATGATTTGGGATTTGTGAGAATACTCTATGTGCTTCGCTTATATCTTTTGAGTCATATAATTTTGCTCTAGTGCTTCACTTATATCTTTTAGAGTACGGTGGTGGATTTGTTTTATAGAAACTATTGATATCTCATGCTTCACTTAGATTATTTTGAGAGTCTTAAATAGCATGGTAATTTGCTTAAAATCCTAATATGCTTGGTATGCAAGATTAATAATAAAAATTCTCTTATGAGTGTGTTGAATACTATGATAAGTTTGATACTTGATAATTGTTTTGAGACATGGAGATGGTGATATTAAAGTCATGCTAGTTGAGTAGTTGTGAATTTGATAAATACTTGTGTTGAATCTTGTGATTCCTGTAGCATGCACGTATGGTGAACTGTTATGTGATGAAGTCAGAGCATGATTTATTTATTGATTGTCTTCCTTATGAGTGGCGGTCGGGGACGAGCGATGGTATTTTCCTACCAATCTATCCCCCTAGGAGCATGCGCGTAATACTTTGCTTCGATAACTTGTAGATTTTTGCAATAAGTATATGAGTTCTTTATGACTAATGTTGAGTCCATGGATTATACGCACTCTCACCCTTCCACCTTTGCTAGCCTCTCTAATACCGCGCACCTTTCGCCGGTATCATACACCCACCATATACCTTCCTCAAACAGCCACCATACCTACCTATTATGGCATTTCCATAGCCATTCCGAGATATATTGCCATGCAACTTTCCACCGTTCCTTTTATGACACACTCCATCATTGTCATATTGCTTTGCATGATCATGTAGTTGACATAGTATTTGTGGCAAAGCCACCATTCATAATTCTTTCATACTTGTCACTCATGCATCATTGCATATCCCGGTACACCGCCGGAGGCATTCATATAGAGTCATATCTTGTTCTAAGTATCGAGTTCTAATTATTGAGTTGTAAGAAAAATAAAAGTGTTCATCATTATTAGAGCATTGTCCCAAGTGAGGAAAGGATGATGGAGACTATGATTCCCCCACAAGTCGGGATGAGACTTTGGACGAAAAAAAAGAGGCCATAAAAAAGAGAAAAGGCCCAAATAAAAAAGGAAAAGAAAAAATGAGAGAAAAAGAGAGAAGGGACAATGTTACTATCCTTTTACCACACTTGTGCTTCAAAGTAGCACCATGATCTTCATAGTAGAGAGTCTCTCATATACTAGTGGGAATTTTTCATTCTAGAACTTGGCTTGTATATTCCAATGATGGGCTTCCTCAAAATTGCCCTAGGTCTTCATGAGCAAGCAAGTTGGATGCACACCCACTTAGTTTCTTTTTGACCTTTCATATAATTATAGCTCTAGTGCATCCGTTGCATGGCAATCCCTACTCACTCACCTTGATATCTATTGATGGACATCTCCATAGCCCGTTGATACGCCTAGTTGATGTGAGACTATCTTTCCCTTTTTTGTCTTCTCCACAACCACCACTCTATTCCACCTATAGTGTTATATCCATGGCTCACGCTCATGTATTGCGTGAAGATTGAAAAAGTTTTGAGAATGTCAAAAGTATGAAACAATTGCTTGGCTTGTCATCGGGGTTGTGCATGAGTTAAATATTGTGTGTGGTGAAGATAGAGCATAGCCAGACTATATGATTTTGTAGGGATAACTTTCTTTAGCCATGTTATTTTGAGAAGACATAATTGCTTTGTTAGTATGCTTGAAGTATTATTATTTTTATGTCAATATGAACTTTTGTCTTGAATCTTTCGGATCTGAATATTCATACCACAATTAAGAAGAATTACATTAAAATTATGCCAAGTATCACTCCGCATCACAAATTCTGTTTTTATCATTTACCTACTCGAGGACGAGCAGGAATTAAGCTTGGGGAAGCTTGATACGTCTCCAACGTATCTATAATTTTTGATTGCTCCATGCTATATTATCTACTGTTTTGGAAATTATCGGACTTTATTATCCAATTTTATATTATTTTTGGGACTAACCTATTAACCGGAGTCTCAGCCCAGAATTGTTGTTTTTGCCTATTTTAGGGTTTCGAAGAAAAGGAATATCAAACGGAGTCCAAACGGAATGCACCTTCGGGAACGTGATTTTCTCACCGAATACAACTCAAGAGACTTGGACCCTACGTCAAGCCAATCAACAGGAGGCCATGAGGTAGGGGCGCGCCTGCCCCCCCCCCCCAGGCGCGCCCTCCACCCTCGTGGGCCCCCTGTTGCTCCATCGACGTACTTCTTCCTCCTATATATACCCACATACCCCCAAACGATCAAAAACGGAGCCAAAACCCTAATTCCACCGCCGTAACTTTCTGTATCCACGAGATCCCATCTTGGGGCCTGTTCCGGAGCTCCGCCGGAGGGGGCATCGATCACGGAGGGCTTCTACATCAACACCATAGCCTCTCCGATGAAGTGTGAGCAGTTTACTTCAGACCTACGGGTCCATAGTTAGTAGCTAGATGGCTTCTTCTCTCTCTTTTTGGATCTCAATACAATGTTCTCCCCCTCTCTTGTGGAGATCTATTCGATGTAATCTTCTTTTTGCAGTGTGTTTGTTGAGACCGATGAATTGTGGGTTTATGATCAAATCTATCTATGAATAATATTTGAATCTTCTCTGAATTCTTTTATGTATGATTGGTTATCTTTGCAAGTCTCTTCGAATTATTAGTTTGGTTTGGCCTACTAGATTGATCTTTCTTGCAATGGGAGAAGTGCTTAGCTTTGGGTTCAATCTTGCGGTGTCCTTTCCCGGTGACAGTAAGGGCAGCAAGGCACGTATTGTATTGTTGCCATCGAGGATAACAGGATGGGGTTTTCTTCATATTGCATGAGTCTATCCCTCTACATCATGTCATCTTGCTTAAGGCATTACTCTGTTTTTACTTAATACTCTAGATGCATGCTGGTTAGCGGTCGATGAGTGGAGTAATAGTAGTAGATGCAGGCAGGAGTCGGTCTACTTGTCTCGGACGTGATGCCTATATACATGATCATACTAGATATTCTCATAACTATGCTCAATTCTGTCAATTGCTCAACAGTAATTTGTTCACCCACCATAGAATACTTATGCTCTCGAGAGAAGCCACTAGTGAAACCTATGGCCCTCGGGTCTATCTTTATCATATCAATCTCCTACTACTTAGTTATTTACTTTTCCATTTATTTTGCCTTTATTTTGCTTTGAATATTTATCATAAAAACACCAAAAATATTATCTTATCATATCTATCAGATCTCACTCTCGTAAGTGGCCCTATAGGGATTGACAACCCCTATTTGCGTTGGTTGCGAGGATTTATTTGTTTTGTGCAGGTACGAGGGACTCGCGCATAGCCTCCTACTGGATTGATACCTTGGTTCTCAAATACTGAGGGAAATACTTACGCTACTTTGCTGCATCATCCCTTCCTCTTCGGGGAAAACCAACGCAGTGCTAAAGGAGGTAGCAACTCTTGAATAGATCGATCAGAAAGGATAACTTTGAGGTGGTTTCGTACCCTACCATAATCTCTTCGTTTGTTCTCCGATATTAGTGACTTTGGAGTGACTCTTTGTTGCATGTTGAGGGATAGTTATATGATCCAATTATGTTATTATTGTTGAGAGAACTTGCAATAGTCAAAGTATGAACCCTAGGCCTTGTTTAAACGCATTGCAATACCGTTTGTGATCATGTTTATCATTAGTACCTATCTGTTTTTATATTTTCAGATTACAAAAACCTTTATCTACCATCCATATACCACTTGTATTACCATATCTTAGCCGAACTAGTGCACCTATACAATTTACCATTGTATTGGGTGTGTTGGGGACACAGGAGACTCTTTGTTATTTGGTTGCAGGGTTGCTTGAGAGAGACCATCTTCATCCTACGCCTCCTACAGATTGATAAACCTTAGGTCATCCACTTGAGGGAAATTTTCTACTGTCCTACAAACCTCTGCACTTGGAGGCCCAACAACGTCTACAAGAAGAAGGTTGTGTAGTAGACATCAAGCTCTTTTCTGGCGCCATTGCCGAGGAGTTTAGCGCTTGAAGGTATATCTTTAGATCTTGCAATAGAATCTTTTTGTTTCTTGTTTTATCACTAGTTTAGTCTATAAAAGAAAATTACAAAAAATGGAATTGAGGGTACCTCATATGCTTCATCTTTTTAATGTCTTTCATGAAAATAAGGATTCCAATAATTGTGCCAAAGTGCTAGAAGAAGAATGCATTAGAATGTTTGGCACTAAATACTTGAATGATGAGCATGATTGCAATGTTGTTAGTATGAATTCCTTGAATATCCATGATGCTAATGATATGAAAAGCCACAAGCTTGGGGAAGCCATGTTTGATGAAGTTGATATTTTTTGTCCCCCATGTTTTGATGAGCAAATTTATTTTGATGATAGCATGCCCCCTATTTATGATGATTATATTGATGAAAGTGGGTTTGGAAGAGTGTCAAATTTAGGAAGTAATTATCCCACTATTTTGTAGGGTGTTGAATCTTATTGTGATAATTATGAAAGTGGATTTGGATAGGTCATGACTTTATTTAGTGATGAATCCACTATTTTGGAAGAGGTTCCAATTGATTATGAGAACAAAGTTGCTACTTATGATAATTATTGTGATGATACATATGCTATAAAAGGTAGTGATGATTATATTTATAAAACTTGTCATGATTATGATTACCCTTTTTCTGAACATTACTCTTTTAATGTGGAAACAATTTATAGCATTCGAGTCTCTTATGATACTCCCACTATTCCAATTGAGAAGAATTTTGCTTATGTAGAGAGTAGTAAATTTCCTATGCTTGTAGATCATGAAAAGAATGCTTTAGGTGATGGTTATATTTGTTGAATTCATTCATGATGCTACTGAAAATTATTATGAGGGAGGAATATATGCTTGTAGGAATTGCAATAATATCGAGTTTCCTCTCTATGTGTTGAAAATCTTGAAGTTATCCTTATTTTACCTTCCTATGCAAGTTGATTCTTGTTCCCACAAGTTGTTTGCTCACAAAATCCCTTTGCATAGGAAGTGGGTTAGACTTAAATGTGCTAGTCATATTCTTCATGATGCTCTCTTTATGTTACAATTCTTATCTTTTATGTGAGCATCGTTGAAATCATCATGCCTAGCTAGGGGCGTTAAACGATAGCGCTTGTTGGGAGGCAACCCAATTTTATTTTAGCTCCTTGCTTTTTACTCCTGTTTAGTAATAAATAATTCATCTAGCCTCTGTTTAGATGTGGTTTGATGCTTTTAATTAGTGTTTGTGTCAAGTAGAACCTTTGGGAGGCCTTGGGTGAAGTTTTTGCGATCTTGCTGTAAAAAACAGAAACTTTAGCGCTCACGAGTTTTGCTGCCATTTTTTACTGGAGAGTGATATTAGGTTGATTCTTTTTTCAGATGATTAATAGACAAATTCCTCCCGTCCAGAAATTTATTTTAGAATTTTTGGGGTTCCAGAAGTATACGTTTGATACAGATTACTACAGACTGTTCTGTTTTTGACAGATTCTGTTTTTCTATGTGTTGTTTGCTTATTTTGATGAATCTATGAGTAGTATCAGAGTTTATAAACCATATAGAAGTTGGAATACAGTAGATATTACACCAATATGAATTTAGAATGAGTTCACAACAGTACCTAAGTGGCTATTTATTTTCTTGTACTAACGGAGCTTACGACTTTTCTGTTAAGTTTTGTGTTGTGAAGTTTTCAAGTTTTGGGTGAAGATTCGATGGACTATGGAATAAGGAGTGGCAAGAGCCTAAGCTTGGGGATGCCCCGGAAGGCATCCCCTCTTTCGTCTTCGTTCATCGGTAACTTTACTTGGAGCTATATTTTTATTTATCACATGATATGTGTTTTGCTTGGAGCGTCATTTTATTTTATTTAGTTTTGCTTGCTGTTTTAATAAAATACCAAGATCTGAAATTCTTAAATGTTAGAGAGTCTTCACATAGTTGCATAATTATTCGACTACTCATTGATCTTCACTTATATCTTTTGGAGTAGTTTGTCGTTTGCTCCAGTGCTTCACTTATATCCTTTTAGAGCACGGTGGTGGTTTTATAGAAATAGATGAACTCTCATGTGTCACTTATATTATTTTGAGAGTCCTAAACAGTATGGTAATTTGCTTTGGTTATGAATTTAGTCCTAATATGATGGGCATCCAAGAGGGATATAATAAAAAAATTCATATGAAGTGCATTAAATACTAAGAGAAGTTTGATACTTGATAATTGTTTTGAGATATGGAGATGGTGATATTAGAGTCATGCTAGTTGAGTAGTTGTGAATTTGAGAAATACTTGTGTTGAAGTTTCTTATTCCCGTAGCATGCACGTACGGTGAACCGTTATGTGACGAAGTCAGATCATGATTTATTTATTGATTGTCTTCCTTATGAGTGGCGGTCGGGGACGAGCGATGGTATTTTCCTACCAATCTATCCCGCTAGGAGCATGCGCGTAGTACTTTGTTTCGATAACTAATAGATTTTTGCAATAAGTATGTGAGTTCTTTATGACTAATGTTGAGTCCATGGATTATACGCACTCTCACCCTTCCACCATTGCTAGCCTCTCTAATACCGCGCACCTTTCGCCGGTATCATAAACCAACCATATACCTTCCTCAAAACAGCCACCATACCTACCTATTATGGCATTTCCATAGCCATTCCGAGATATATTGCCATGCAACTCTCCACCATTCCGTTTATTATGACATGATCCATCATTGTCATATTGCTATGCATGATCATGTAGTTGACATCGTATTTGTGGCAAAGCCACCGTTCATAATTCTTCCATACATGTCACTCTTGATTCATTGCACATCCCGGTACACCGCCGGAGGCATTCATATAGAGTCATATCTTGTTCTAAGTATTGAGTTGTAATTCTTGAGTTGTAAGTAAATAAAAGTGTGATGATCATCATTATTAGAGCATTGTCCCAAGTGAGGAAAGGATGATGGAGACTATGATTCCCCCACAAGTCGGGATGAGACTCCGGACTAAAAAAAAGAGGCCATAAAAAAAGAGAAAAGGCCCAAATAAAAAAAGAGAAAAAGAGAGAAGGGACAATGCTACTATCCTTTTACCACACTTGTGCTTCAAAGTAGCACCATGATCTTCATGATAGAGAGTCTCCTATAATGTCACTTTCATATACTAGTGGGAATCTTTCATTATAGAACTTGGCTTGTATATTCCAATGATGGGCTTCCTCAAAACGCCCTAGGTCTTCGTGAGCAAGCAAGTTGGATGCACACCCACTAGTTTCTTTTTGAGCTTTCATACACTCAGAGCTCTAGTGCATCTGTTGCATGGCAACCCTACTCACTCACATTGATATCTATTGATGGGCATCTCCATAGCCCGTTGATACGCCTAGTTGATGTGAGACTATCTTCTCCTTTTTGTCTTCTCCACAACCACCATTCTATTCCACCTATAGTGCTATGTCCATGGCTCACGCTCATGTATTGCATGAAGATTGAAAAAGTTTGAGAACACCAAAAGTATGAAACAATTGCTTGGCTTGTCATCGGGGTTGTGCATGATTTAAATACTTTGTGGGGTGAAGATGGAGCATAGCCAGACTATATGATTTTGTAGGGATAGCTTTCTTTTGCCATGTTATTTTGAGAAGACATGATTTCTTTGTTAGTATGCTTGAAGTATTATTATTTTTATGTCAATAGTAAACTTTTGTCTTGAATCTTATGGATCTAAACATTCATGCCAAAATAAAGAGAATTACTTAGAGAAATATGTTAGGTAGCATTCCACATCAAAAATTCTATTTTTATCATTTACCTACTCGAGGACGAGCAGGAATTAAGCTTGGGGATGCTGATACATCTCCAACGTATCTATAATTTGTTATTGTTCCATGCTATTATATTATCTATTTTGGATGTTTATGGGCTTTATTATGCACTTTTATATTATTTTTGGACTAACCTATTAACCCAGAGCCTAGTGCCAGTTTCTGTTTTTTCCTTGTTTTAGAGTATCACAGAAAAGGAAAATCAAACGGAGTCCAATTGATCTGAAACTTCACGGAACTTATTTTTGGACCAGAAGAAGCCCACTGAGTATTGGAGATGGACCAAGAGAGTCTCGGGCTACCCACGAGGGTGGGGGGCGCCCACCCTCCCTGGGCACGCCCCCCTGCCTCATGGATAGCCCGGAGATCCACTGACGTACTTCTTCCTCCTATATATATCCGTATACCCTAAAAACTTCGAGGACGAGAATAGATCGGGAGTTCCGCCACCAGCAGCCTACGTAGCCACCGAAAACCAATCTAGACCCGTTCCGGCACCCTGTCGGAGGGGGAAATCCCTCTCCGGTGGCCATCTTCATCATCCCGGTGCTCTCCATGACGAGGAGGGAGTAGTTCTCCCTCGGGGCTGAGGGTATGTACCAGTAGCTATGTGTTTGATCTCTCTCTCTCTCTCTCGTGTTCTTGAGGTTGTACGATCTTGATGTATCGCGAGCTTTGCTATTATAGTTGGATCTTATGATGTTTCTCCCCCTCTACTCTCTTGTGATGGATTGAGTTTTCCCTTTGAAGTTATCTTATCGGATTGAGTCTTTTAGGATTTGAGAACACTTGATGTATGTCTTGTACGTGCTTATCTGTGGTGACAATGGGATATCATGTGATCCACTTGATGTATGTTTCGGTGATCAACTTGCGAGTTCCATGACCACGTGAACTTATGCATAGGGGTTGGCACACGTTTTCGTCTTGACTCTCCGGTAGAAACTTTGGGGCACTCTTTGAAGTTCTTTGGGTTGGTTGAATAGATGAATCTGAGATTGTGTGATGCATATCATATAATCATACCCACGGATACTTGAGGTGACATTGGAGTATCTAGGTGACATTAGGGTTTTGGTTGATTTGTGTCTTAAGGTGTTATTCTGGTACGAACTCTATGATAGATTGAACGGAAGGAATAGCTTTATGTTATTTTACTACGGACTCTTGAATAGATCGATCAGAAAGGATAACTTTGAGGTGGTTTCGTACCCTACCATAATCTCTTCGTTTGTTCTCCGCTATTAGTGACTTTGGAGTGACTCTTTGTGGCATGTTGACGGATAGTTATATGATCCGATTATGTTATTATTGTTGAGAGAACTTGCACTAGTGAAAGTATGAACCCTAGGCCTTGTTTCAACGCATTGGAATACCGTTTGTGCTCACTTTTATCATTAGTTACCTTGCTGTTTTTATATTTTCAGATTACAAAAACCTTTATCTACCATCCATATACCACTTGTATCACCATCTCTTAGCCGAACTAGTGCACCTATACAATTTACCATTATATTGGGTGTGTTGGGGACACAAGAGACTCTTTGTTATTTGGTTGCAGGGTTGCTTGAGAGAGACCATCTTCATCCTACACCTCCTACGGATTGATAAACCTTAGGTCATCCACTTGAGGGAAATTTGCTACTGTCCTACAAACCTCTGCACTTGGAGGCCCAAGAACGTCTACAAGAAGAAGGTTGTGTAGTAGACATCATGTCACCTAGCGGTGCTTCAAGGACATATGCTTTCTTGGCAGCTATGAGGATAATCCTCAGGTTATGGACCCAGTCCGTGTAGTTGCTACCATCGTCTTTCAGCTTGGTTTTCTCTAGGAACGCGTTGAAGTTGAGGGCAACATTAGCATGGGCCATTTGATCTACAAGACATATTGCAAAGATTTTTAGACTATGTTCATGGTAATTAAGTTCATCTAATCAAATTATTTAATGAACTCCCACTCAGACAGACATCCCTCTAGTCATCTAAGTGATACATGATCCGAATCGACTAGGCCGTGTCCGATCATCACGTGAGACGGACTAGTCATCAACGGTGAACATCTCCATGTTGATCGTATCTTCTATACGACCCATGTTCGACCTTTCGGTCTTCTGTGTTCCGAGGCCATGTCTGTACATGCTAGGCTCGTCAAGTCAACCTAAGTGTATTGCGTGTGTAAATCTGGCTTACACCCTGATGTCTACTACACAACCTTCTTCTTGTAGACGTTGTTGGGCCTCCAAGTGCAGAGGTTTGTAGGACAGTAGCAAATTTCCCTCAAGTGGATGACCTAAGGTTTATCAATCCGTAGGAGGCGTAGGATGAAGATGGTCTCTCTCAAGCAACCCTGCAACCAAATAACAAAGAGTCTCTTGTGTCCCCAACACACCCAATACAATGGTAAATTGTATAGGTGCACTAGTTCAGCGAAGAGATGATGATACAAGTGGTATATGGATAGTAGATAATAGTTTTTGTAATCTGAAAAATATAAAAACAGCAAGGTAACAAGTGATAAAAGTGAGCGTAAATGGTATTGCAATGCGTGGAAATAAGGCCTAGGGTTCATACTTTTGCTAGTGTAAGTCCTCTCAACAATACTAACATAATTGGATCATAAAACTATCCCTCAACATGCAACAAATAGTCACTCCAAAGTCACTAATAGCGGAGAACGAACGAAGAGATTATGGTAGGGTACGAAACCACCTCAAAGTTATTCTTTCCAATCAATCCGTTGGGCTATTCATATAAGTGTCACAAACAGCCCTAGAGTTCGTACTAGAATAACACCTTAAGACACAAATCAACCAAAACCCTAATGTCACCTAGATACTCCAATGTCACCTCAAGTATCCATGGGCATGATTATACGATATGAATCACACAATCTCAATTCATCTATTCAACCAACACATAGGACCTCAAAGAGTGCCCCAAAGTTCTACCGAAGAATCATGACGAAAACGTGTGCCAACCCCTATGCATAGGTTCCCAATGTCACGAAACCCGCAAGTTTGTCACCTTAACATACATCAAGTGGCACGTGGTATCCCATTGTCACCACATATATCCACGGCAAGACATACATCAAGTGTTCTCAAGTCTTTAAAGACTCAATCCGATAAGATTACTTCAAAGGGGAAACTCGATTCATTACAAGAGAGAAGAGGGGGGAAGAAACATCATAGGATCCAAATATAATAGCAAAGCTCCCGATACATCAAGATCGTATCATCTCAAGAACACGAGAGAGAGAGAGATCAAACACATAGCTACTGGTACATACCCTCAGCCCCGAGGGAGAACTACTCCCTCCTCGTCATGGAGAGCACCGGGATGATGAAGATGGCCACCGGTGAGGTTTCCCCCCTCCGGCACGGTGCCGGAACAGGGTCCCGATTGACTTTTGGTGGCTACGGAGGCTTCTGGCGGCGGAACTCCCGATCTATGTTCCGTTCTGGAAGTTTTATGATACGTAGGTATATATGGGTGAAAGGAGTACGTCGGTGGACCGAAGGGGGGGCCACGAGGCAGGGGGGCGCGCTCCAGGGGGGTGGGCGCGCCCCCTACCCTCGTGAGCACCTCCTTCATCTTCTGACGTAGGGTCCAAGTCTATCCGATAGGTTTCCTTCCAAAAATAACTTCTCCAGTTGATTTCGCTCCGTTCGACTCCGTTTGATATTCCTTTTCTTCGAAACACTGAAATAGGCATAAAACAGCAAATCTGGGCTGGGCCTCCGGTTAATAGGTTAGTCCCAAAAGTAATATAGAAGTGGATAATAAAGCCCAATATTGCCCAAAACAGTAGATAATATAGCATGGAGCTATCAAAAATTATAGATACGTTGGAGACGTATCAAGCATCCCCAAGCTTAATTCCTGCTCGTCCTCGAGTAGGTAAATGATGAAACAGAATTTTTGATGCGGAGTGCTACTTGGCATAATTTCAATGTGATTCTTCTTAATTGTGGTATGAATATTCAGATCCATAATATTCAAGAAAAAATTTCATATTGACATAGAAATAATAATACTTCAAGCATACTAACAAAGCAATCATGTCTTCTCAAAATAACATGGCCAAAGAAATTTATCCCTACAAAATCATATAGTCTGGCTATGCTCCATCTTCACCACACAAAATATTTAAATCGCACAACCCCGATGACAAGCCAAGCAATTGTTTCATACTTTTGATGTTCTCAAACTTTTTCAATCTTCACGCAATACATGAGCATGAGCCATGGACATAGCACTATAGGTGGAATAGAATGGTGGTTGTGGAGAAGACAAAAAGGGAGAAGATAGTCTCACATCGACTAGGCGTATCAACGGGATATGGAGATGCCCATCAATAGATATCAATGTGAGTGAGTAGGGATTGCCATGCAACGGATGCACTAGAGCTATAAGTATATGAAAGCTCAACAAAAGAAACTAGTGGGTGTGCATCCAACTCGCTTGCTCACGAAGACCTAGGGCATTTTGAGGAAGCCCATCATTGGAATATACAAGCCAAGTTCTATAATGAAAAATTCCCACTAGTATATGAAAGTGACAACATATGAGACTCTCTATATGAAGAACATGGTGCTACTTTGGAGCACAAGTGTGGTAAAAGGATAGTAGCATTGCCCCTTTTATTTTTTTATTTTTTTATTTGGTCCTTTTTTTGCCTTTCCTTTTTTTATTTGGCCTTTCTCTTTTTTTTGAGACAATGCTCTATTGAATGATAATCATCACACTTCTATTTATTTACAACTCAATGGTACAACTCGATACTAGAACAAAGATGACTCTATATGAATGCCTCCGGCGGTGTACCGGGATATGCAATGAATCAAGAATGACAAGTATGAAATAATTATGAACGGTGGCTTTGCCACAAATACAATGTCAACTACATGATCATGCTAAGCAATATGACAATGATGGAGTGTGTCATAATAACAGGAACGGTGGAAAGTTGCATGGCAATATATCTCGGAATGGCTATGGAAATGCCATAATAGGCAGGTGTGGTGGCTGTTTTCAGGAAGGTATATGGTGGGTTTATGGTACCGGCGAAAGTTGCGCGGTACTAGAGAGGCTAGCAATGGTGGAAGGGTGAGAGTGCATATAATCCATAGACTCAACCTTAGTCATAAAGAAATCATATACTTATTGCAAAAATCTAGAAGTTATCAAAGCAAATTATTACGTGCATTATCCTAGGGGGATAGATTGGTAGGAAAATACCATCGCTCGTCCCCGACCGCCACTCATAAGGAAGACAATCAATAAATAAATCATGCTCCGACTTCGTCACATAACGGTTCACCATACGTGCATGCTACGGGAATCACAAACTTTAACACAAGCATTTCTCAAATTCACAACTAGTCAACTAGCATAACTCCAATATCACCATCTCCATATCTCAAAACAATCATCAAGCATCAAACTTCTCATAGTATTCAACACACTCATAAGAGAATTTTATTATTCTTGAATACCTAGCATATTAGGATTTTAAGCAAATTACCATGCTATTAAGACTTTCAAAATAATATAAGTGAAGCATGAGAGATCAATAGTTTCTATAAAACAATTCCACCATTCTCTAAAAGATATAAGTGAAGCACTAGAGCAAATGACAAACTACTCCGAAAGATATAAGTGAAGATCAATGAGTAATCGAATAATTATGCAACTATGTGAAGACTCTCTAACATTTAATAATTTCAGATCTTGGTACTCTATTCAAACAGCAAGCAAAGCAAAATAAAATGACATCTAAGAATAGCAAACATCATGTGAAGAAGCAAAAACTTAGGATCAACCGATACTAACCGATAATTGTTGAAGAAGAAAGGTGGGATGCCAACCGGGGCATCCCCAAGCTTAGACGCTTGAGACTTCTTGAAATATTATCTTGGGGTGCCTTGGGCATCCCCAAGATTGAGCTTTTGTTTCTCCTTAATTCCTCTCATATCACGGTCTCCCTAAATCTCAGAAGCTTCATCCACACAAAACTCAACAAGGACTCGTGAGATAAGTTAGTATAAACCATTGCCAAAACCTTATCATACTCTACTATAGCAAATCACTAAAATTATTATTCAACATTGCATACTAAATTCCTCTGCATATTTAATAGTCATATCGTCAAATAGAATCATTAAAGAAGCAAACATATGCAAACAATGCAAACATAACAGCAATCTGCCTAAACAGGATAGTCTGTAAAGAATGCTGCAACATCCATACTTCCCTAGCTCCAAAAATTATGAAATAAAATTCCCACTGTATTAAATTTATCAGAGCTTAATATTCAAAAGGTTTCAACATTTTATCACATTCTTACTTTTCTAGGGAATTATTGCAACAGCGGTAAACTTTCTGTTTTCAAACAGCAACATGTATACTTGTAACATAGGCATAGTAAAGACTATTAATGCCACTTTTATTGAAATAAAAGATGCAAAAAATTGTTCTAAATAACATAAAGAAAATACTAACAAAATAAATTGACGCTCCAAGCAAAATACATATCATGTGGCGAATAAATATATAGCTCCAAGTAAAGTTACCGCTGAACGAAGACGAAAGAGGGGATGCCTTCCGGGGCATCCCCAAGCTTAGGCACTTGGGGTGCCTCGGGCATCCCCAAGCTTAGGCTCTTGCCACTCCTTATTCCATAGTCCATCGAATCCTTGCCCAAAACTTGAAAACTTCACAACACAAAACTTAACAGAAAACTCATAAGCTCCGTTAGTATAAGAAAATAAATCACCACTTCAAGGTACTGTAATGAACTCATTATTTATTTATATTGGTGTTAAACATACTGTATTCCAACTTCTCTATGGTTTATAAACTCTTTTACTAGCCATAGATTCATCAAAATAAGCAAACAACACACGAAAAACAGAATCTGTCAAAAACAGAACAGTCTGTAGTAATCTGGATCAAACGTATACTTCTGCAACTCATAAAATTCTCAAATAAATTGCTGGACCTGAGGAATTTATCTATTAATCATATGAAAAAATAATTAACTAAATATCACTCTCCAAATAAAAATGTCAGCAATTCTCGTGAGCGCTAAAGTTTCTGTTTTTTACAGCAAGATCAACAAGACTTTCCCCAAGTCTTCCCAACGGTTCTACTTTGCACAAACACTAATTAAACACATAAAACCACATCTAAACAGAGGCTAGATGAATTATTTATTACTAAACAGGAACAAAAATCAAGGAACTAAAATAAAATTGGGTTGCCTCCCAACAAGCGCTATCGTTTAATGCCCCTAGCTAGGCATGATGATTTCAACGATGCTCATATAAAAGATAAGAAATGAAGCATAAATAGAGCATCATGAAGAATATGACTAGCACATTTAATTCTAACATGCTTCCTATTCATAGGGATTTTGTGAGCAAACAACTTGTGGGAACAAGAATCAACTTGCATAGGAAGGTTAAACAAGCATAACTTCAAAACTTTAAGCACATAGAGAGGAAACTTGATATTATTGAAATTCCTACAAGCATATGTTCCTCCCTCATAATAATTTTCAGTAGAATCATGAATGAATTAAACAATATAACCAGCACCTAAAGCATTCTTTTCATGATCTACAAGCATAGAAAATTTACTACTCTCCACATAAGCAAAATTCTTCTCATTCGGGATAGTGGAAGTATCACAAGAGACTTGGATAATATAAATTGGTTCCACATTAAAAGAGTAATGTTCAGAGAAGGGGTAATCATAATCATGACAAGTTTTATAAATATAATCACTACTTTTTATAGCATATGTATCATCACAATAATTATCATAAGTAGGAGGCATGCTATCATCATTATAAACTTGCATATCAAAACTTGGGAGACTAAAAATATCATCTTCATCAAACATAGCTTCCCCAAACTTGTGGCTTTGCATATCATTAGCATCATGGATATTCAAGGAATTCATACTAACAACATTGCAATCATACTCATCATTCAAATATTTAGTGCCAAACATTTTATAGATTTCTTCTTCTAGCACTTGAGCACAATTATCCTTTCCATCATACTCACGAAAGATATTAAAAAGGTGAAGCATATGAGACCTAAATTCAAATATTTGGGGCCTAAATGCAATTTTGAAAAATGCACATTTTTCCTAAATTCAAATAAAATAACGAAAAACTCTGAAATAAAATCTTATTTGATTTTTTTATTAAATCCTCAATATTTCTTTATTTTGGGAAAGTCATTTTATTCCCTCTCTCATATTTTTGTAATAGAAATAATTGACGATAAAATAACAAAATCAAATGATCCTATTCTCAAAATTTGAGAAAACTCAAATATGAAAATAACGAAATCCCCAACTCTCTCCGTGGGTCCTTGAGTTGCATAGAAATTTCTAGGATCAAACCCAAAAGCAAATAAAATATGATATGCATTGATGATCTAATGTATAACATTCCAAATTGAAAATTTGGGATATTAGAAACCTACCCCCTTAAGATGAATCTCGCCCTCGAGATTCAGGCTGGCTAGAAAATAGGTGAGGGTGGTCCTTGAGCAAATCTTCCTCTCGTTCCCAGGTGGCTTCATCCTCCGTGTGGTGGCTCCATTGAACTTTGCAAAACTTGATAACCTTGCTACGAGTGACTCGGCTGGAAAACTCGAGAATCTTAATTGGTTTCTCCTCGTAGGTCAAATCGTTATCCAACTGAATTGTTTCCAATGGCACGGTGTCTCTCAAGGGTATGTCAGCCATCTCCACGTGACACTTCTTCAACTGAGAAATGTGGAACACATCATGAACTCCTGACAATCCTTCGGGCAATTTCAACTTGTAGGCCACTTCTCCCATATGCTCCAAAACTCGATATGGTCCTACAAATCGTGGCGCTAACTTTCCTTTAACTCCAAAACGCTTTGTTCCCCAAAATGGAGATACTCCAAGATAAGCTCTATCTCCAACTTCTTAAACAGTCTCCTTGCGTTTAGAATCTGCATAACTCTTCTGTCTGGACTGAGCTACCTTGAGCCTATCGCGAATCAATTTCACCTTTTATTCAGACTCTTTAATCAAATCAGGTCCAAACAACTGGTGGTCTCCAACTTCGTCCCATGACAACGGTATCCTCCACCTCCTTCCGTACAAGGCTTCGAAAGGGGCCATCTTTAAACTGGTTTGGTAACTGTTGTTGTAAGAGAACTCTGCATATGGCAAATTATCGTCCCAACTAGATCTGTAATCTAGCGCACAAGCTCTTAGCATATCCTCCAAAATCTGATTGACTCTCTCGGTCTATCCATCTGTCTGTGGATGAAAAGTTGTACTGAATTCTAGCCTGGTACCCAAAGTTTCATGCAACTGCTTCCAGAACTTTGAGGTAAACTGGGTTCCTCTATCTGATACGATACTCCTCGGAACTCCATGCAAACATACGATCCTGGTCATGTATATCTTTGCCAACTTAGCACTGGTGTAAGTGGTCTTTACCGGGATGAAATGAGCTACATTCGTTAATCGATCAACTACAACCCAAATTGAGTCATAGCCTGAACGAGTCCTGGGTAATCCCATGATAAAATCCATGCCTAACTTATCCCACTTCCATTCGGGTATCGGCAATGGTTGTAACAATCTTGCTGGCTTCTGATGCTCTGCCTTTACTCTCTGACATACATCACAAACTGCTACGTACTCTGCAATATCCTTCTTCATTCCGGTCCACTAGAAAATATCTTTCAAATCCAAATACATCTTTGTATTTCCTGGATGAATCGAATATGGTGAATCGTGTGCCTCTTGCAGTATCAACTTCCTGATCTCTGGGTCATTGGGCACGTAAACACGGTCTTCAAACCATGGGTGTCGTGCTCATCCTCACGAAATCCTTTAGCCTTTCCTTTGCTCAGTTTCTCCTTAATAGAAGCAATCTCCTTGTTAGTCTTTTGAGCTTCTCTGATTCTATACATCAAAGTTGACTGAATCTCCAATGATGCTACATAGCCTCTCGGGACTATTTCTAAGCAAAACTCTCGAAGATTTTCGGCTAACTCCTTTGGTATTTCTCCCGTCATTATTGTATTGACATGGCTCTTACGGCTTAATGCATTAGCTACTACATTAGCCTTCCCGGGATGATAATGCAATTTCATATCATAATCCTTGATGAGCTCCAACCATCTCCTTTGTCTGAGGTTTAACTCCTTCTGTGTGAAAATATACTTCAAACTCTTATGATCCGTATACACCTCGCAATGGTTTCCAATCAGAAAATGTCTCCAAGTTTTCAGTGCATGCACTACGGCTGCTAACTCCAAATCATGCGTAGCATAATTCAACTCATGAGGCTTCAGTTGTCTTGAGGCATATGAAACAACTCTCCCTTCCTGCATAAGCACTGCTCCAAGTCCTCGACGTGAAGCGTCGCAATACACATCATAATCCTTGGTCTGATCTGGCAAAATCAACACTGGTGAAGTAACCAAGCGTTTCCTTAACTCCTGGAAACTAGCCTCATATTCCTCAGTCGATTTGAACTTGGTATCCTTCTTTAATAACTCTGTCATAGGCTTCACAATCTTTGAGAAATTCTCAATGAATCTCTGGTAGTATCCTGCGAGTCCAAGAAAACTCCGGATCTCTCCAACCGTGGTTGGTGCTTCCCACTTGGTCACGGTATCAACTTTTGTGGGATCAACTGCTATACCTTCTCCAGATATAACGTGTCCGAGGAATCCTACTTCCTTCAACCAAAATTCACATTTTCTAAACTTGGCATATAATTGATGTTCTCTGAGCTTTCCAAGAACCAAACGCAAATGTTCCTTATGTTCCTCTTCATTCTTTGAGTAAACCAGGATATCATCAATGAACACTATGACGAACTTATCCAAAAACTCCATAAAAACTTTGTTCATCATGTTCATAAAATATGCCGGAGTGTTAGTCAGACCAAATGACATAATGGTATACTCGTACAGCCCATACCTAGTGGTAAAAGCCATCTTGGAATATCCTGTTCCTGAATCTTCAACTGGTGGTATCCTGATCGCAGATCGATCTTGGAAAATACCTTAGCTCCTTGCATTCGATCAAACAGATCATTGATCATCGGTAGTGGGTACTTGTTCTTGATTATTACTTCATTCAATCCTCGATAATCGACAACCATCCTTAACGGTCCATCCTTCTTCTCCACTAGAAGTACTGGCGATCCCCAAGGCGAAGAACTTGGGCGAATATATCCTTTATCCAATAACTCCTTAATCTGCTTCTTAATTTCCACCAAATCCTTTGCTGGCATCCTATATGGTCTCTTCGATATTGGCCCTGTGCCTTGAAATAGCTCAATCAAAAACTCAATGTCTCTATCTGGTGGCATGCCTGGCAACTCCTCTGGAAATACATCAGGGAATTCCTTTACCACTGGTACTTACTCCTGCACAACTCCTGTTAAGCAATTTACTTGAGTCCTCTTTGGCATATGTCGGGATACATACTTGATCCTTCTCCCTTCTGGGGTGGTAAGCAAAATTGTCTTACTGGCGCAATCGATGTTTCCTCCGTACATCAACAGCCAATCCATACCCAGAATTACATCCAATCCTTGTGATTCCAAAATGATTAAATCCGAGGGAAACACATGCCTACCTATACTCAATGGCACTTGAAAACATCCTTGACTGGCCATATACTCCGCTCCTGGTGAGCTTACTAGCATAGGTGTTCTAAGAACCTTAGTGGGCAGGTTATACTTATCCACAAATCCCCTTGATATGTATGAATGCGATGCACCAGTATCAAAAAGAACGAGTGCAGTAAATGACTTAACCAAAAACTTACCGATGACGGCATCTGGCTGCTCTTCAACCTCCTCCACGTTTACATGGTTCACCTGTCCCCTGTTGAAAGGGTTCGGCTTCTTCCCAAAGCTTCCATTGCTATTTCCATTTTGTAATTCAGGACATTCATTTGCATAATGTCCTGTCTTCGAACACTTAAAGCAAGTGACTTGGCTCAGGTCCTTCTTGGCTGGGGTTGATGGGTTGGTGCGATTCTGGCCATTGCTTCTTCCATTCCCATTACCATTCCTAGTGCCATTGTGATTGTGCGAGCTACCTCCTCCATGGGTATGCTGAAAATGTCCTCCCGGTCTAGGGGTAAAACGTGGCTTCTGCTGAGCTCCTGAATTGTACTTCCCTTGTCCATACTTCCTCTTGCGATTCTCAATTTGTTGCTGCTTGCCTTCAATCATAAGAGCACGGTCTACCAACTCCTGGTAGTTGTTGAAGGTTGCTATCATAAACTGCATGCTCAATTCATCATTCAGTCCTTCCAGAAACTTCTCCTGCTTAGCCGCATCCGTAGCAACGTCATCTGGGGCATAACGTGCTAACTTACTAAAGTCCTCCACATACTGGCCTACTGTCCGTCCTCCTTGGCGCAAGTTGCGAAACTCACACTTCTTCATGGCCATAGCTCCTGCTGAAACATGGGCAGTGCGAAAGGCCTGCTGAAACTGGTCCCATGTGACAGTGTTGACAGGGAAAGTGGCTGTGAAATTCTCCCACCATGATGCTGTGGGTCCTTCAAGCTGATGTGCGGCAAACTTCACCTTCTCCGCATCCGTGCATCCTGCTGTGGTCAACTCTCTAGCTGTCTTGCGGAGCCAATCATCTGCTACTATCGGCTCGGTGCTACTGGAAAACACCGGCGGATTCAGCCTAAGAAAACAGGCTAAGTGATCAACAGGTGGTGGTGGTGGTGGGTTGTTGTTGTTGTTCCCCTGGTTCTGATTCTGGACTAGCAACTGCATCAATGTGTTCTGCTGCTGGATCAACTGGGTGAGCTCCGGTGGGAAGGTAAATCCGGGGTCACGTCTCGGAGGCATCTGAGGGTTTAGAAAAGATGAGATGCAAGAATAGCGGGGGTCTAAAGAGAAAACACTACCCATATGCACATGAGGCAAAAGCAAACAATTCACTTCATTCAATCAAACAAGGGCATACAATCGATCTAACTATCGCAAAAGTGCTCGTACTATTATATTTACATGGTGGACTACTACTACTGATGAGGTGGTCTACTAGAAATATTCTTCGGTTGCAGACTCCATGATATCTGCTCCGGCTTCATCAACATAATCATCATCGCTATCATCTAGGTCCGAGTCGGTGTCGTCGATGATGATGTAGTCTTCCGAGCTAATCTCCTTGGGTTCTTCGTCTTCATCTACTGGTGTAGGGTCTCCCATAAATACTGCTAGCTTCATAGTTAGGTCGGCATTCTTATCCACCAATACTTCAATTTCCTCTTCATAATCTTCACGTGTAGCCTTGAGTTCTTCCTTCAGTTCCTTGATTCTTGTCTTAGCCTTCTTCAGATCTATCATGTCGGCGCACATCTGGTTCTCCTGTCGTCGAATGTGCTGGTTTAACTCCTGGATAAAAGCTGCAATTGATCTATCCTTCCTGGTGCGGATCATCTCCCAGTGCTCATCTCGGCGCCCACAAATCTGGTAGATTGTATCCTTGAGATCATTGCGGTAGACTTCTCCAATGCGTCCCATGGCGATGTGAGCTGCCATGCTCTTTCCTAGACTCCAAGTTGGTGCATCAAAAGAAAACTCTATGGGCTCAGTGACTGGCATGAATGTCCTTCCTGGAACTTGAACTTGAATCATCCAGCGCTCTTCTTCAGGTAAAGTGGCATTGTAGGTTCCGGTGAAGCTTGGTACTCCTATGTTCAGGTATCTAGTGACTTCCTTCAAGTGACGTCCAAAGGGTGTATCTTCATCCGGTTGCGTGAACTTGTTCCTTGCATCTGCCATCCTAAAAGAGTAGAAAAGATGAGAGGTCAGATGAGAAGAGAGTGAGTAGTGATCTAGGTCTTTTAGCTTAGTGGTCGTGTCCTACAGTCAGCGTGTGCTCTGATACCATCTCTGTAGCGACCAGACCTCAAACAGTCTGATCTCTGTGCTCATGTGTCATCCCTGGATCAGTAATGCTGACACCACATAGTCCTCGGAGGATTTATAATAGAGTAGCAATCACACACTTATTACATCTAGTGTCTCAATAGAGAACTTATTACAATAAATATGGCTTAAGGCCATCTAATAACGATAACAGCGGAAGGCTTGGAAGATAAGTGAGTCCATCAACTCCAACGGCATCACTGAGTATAGAACCACGACCTAAAAACTCCTTAATCATCGTCTGAAAATTCTGCAACATTAACGTTGCAGCCCGAAACGGGTCAGCACATGGAATATGCTGGCAATGTAACACATAGAGAGTAATGGAATGAAACAGCTATTCTATATGCATATTTGGCTGGTGGAAAGCTCTACGGTTACAGTTTTGCGTAAAGCCAATTTTTCCCTACTTCAAAGGAATAAATTTATTTAACTATCATGGTAGTTGTTAAACATTGAGAATGGTTGACAGCATTCTCAATCCCAATTAAACATCAACATTAACAAAACCCAACAAAATTAATTTAGAGTAACATGTTGAGATTCACATGATAATCCAAGCACTAGATACTCAAGATGTCCATAACCGGGGACACGGCTAACCATGATTAGTTTATTACACTCTGCAGAGGTTTGCACACTTTTCCCCACAAGACTCGATCGCCTCCGTTTGGTTTCTCGCACTACATGGTGTTTGAGAAGACGGATGACCGAGACATAGTCTTTCAGAAGCGCTAGCACCTTACGATGGATAGACCGTTACACCTACTTTCCCCTACATCTGCTAGTCTACCCTGTAAGAGTTCGCATGACTTAATCAACTATGCTAGAGCCCATAATAGCTTGTGGCTACACACGGAAGTTTCTAGTATGAATAATCTATGATCCCTTTGAGCCTAGGTGGCGGTCCAAAAGAAAACAGGCAAGTCCTGGACTACCCAGGTGCCTCAATCCACCCAGATGTGTGTCTAAGTTGCCACCTTAGTTAAACCATTAATTAACAATACTCACATCTGTCATGGATATCACTCACCCAATCCACGTCTACTAGCATAGCATGGCACAGTAAGCAAACGTAGAAGTAACTCCCAAAGGTTTGGTAATAAACAGGTAATAGGTACTACCTCAACTACTTCCCATCCCACAATTTAATTAGATCCTAATCATGCAATGTGTGAGGTTTGATCTAATGCAATAAAACTGGGTAGTAGAAAAGGTATGATCAAAGTGTTACTTGCCTTGCTGATGATCCGAGAAACCTAGCGATTCGAAGTAACAAGCGGCGCACTCCGGGTACTCTATCACAGACAAACAAACAAGCATACAATAAGTACTCATCTAATGCACGGGTAAAAGTCAAATAAGAGATCTAACCAGAAAATTCAACTTAAGAACTCCGGTTTGCAAAAAGAATCAAATCGAACAAAGCAACGAAAGTCAAACGGCGAAAGAAAACAACTTCGTTCTACTAATCTGGATCTAAGTCAAATTTTACAGTAGCAAAAACTTGTTTAAGTTGGTTAAACGCATAGAGGGTTTCGAGACGAAACTCCATGCGCTTGAATCGCCTGATTCCGATAAACGAGCGAGAAGTTATACTAAAACGAAAATCAGATCAGGAATTGCAATCATAAAATCGCGGATTTAATCCGAGAAAAAGAAAAACGATGAACGTTCGTTAGAACGAACGAACGGACGAACGCTCGCTAATTAAATAAATCGGAAAAACTGATCTATTTAAAAAACGAAACTAAAAAAACCGACGGAAAAACCTAACGGTTTTTTGAAAAACAATATAAAAAACCGGCATGGATTTCGAGGCGAACCTCGGGCGGCGTCCGGCGGCGGCGGGCGGCGGCTCCGGCGATGGCGGCGGCGGGCGGCGGCTCCGGCGGCAGGCGGCAGGCGGGGCTTGGGGCGGCTCGGGACTAGGGTTCGGCCTGGGGTGGGCCGGCTTATAAGCGCGAGTCAGGCCGGAGTCCGGGTCGGACACGGCCCGTAGGTCGGTTCGTTTTTTTTATTTATAATTATGCGCAGAAGAAAAATAAAAAGAAATACTAAACGGACTCCAAAAATCCCGAAATAAATTTTCCCGGGTTTCTAAAATCAAGCCGCACAAGGTGAACATTTATTTGGGGCCTAAATGCAATTTTGAAAAATGCACATTTTTCCTAAATTCAAATAAAATAACGAAAAACTCCGAAATAAAATCTTATTTGATTTTTTTATTAAATCCTCAATATTTCTTTATTTTGGGAAAGTCATTTTATTCCCTCTCTCATATTTTTGTAATAGAAATAATTGACAATAAAATAACAAAATCAAATGATCCTATTCTCAAAATTTGAGAAAACTCAAATATGAAAATAACGAAATCCCCAACTCTCTCTGTGGGTCCTTGAGTTGCGTAGAAATTTCTAGGATCAAACCCAAAAGCAAATAAAATATGATATACATTGATGATCTAATGTATAACATTCCAAATTGAAAATTTGGGATGTTACAGTTATCAACGACATCCAATGTCCATGGTCAGGAAACCGTAACCATCTATTGATCAACGAGCTAGTCAACTAGAGGCTTACTAGGGACATGGTGTTGTCTATGTATCCACACATGTATTATGGTTTCCGGTTAATACAATTATAGCATGAACAATAGACAATTATCATGAACAAGGAAATACAACAATAACCATTTTATTATTGCCACTAGGGCATATTTCCAACAGTCTCCCACTAGCACTAGAGTCAATAATCTAGTTCACATCACTATGTGATTGTAATGAATCCCACACCCATGGGGTTTGTTCATATATCACTTGTGAGAGAGGTTTATTAGTCAATGGGCCTGAACCTTTCAGATACATGTGTGCTTTACAAATCTCTATGTCATCTTGTAGATGCAGCTACCACGCACTACATGGATCTATTCCAAATAGCTGCTCTACTATACGAATCCGGTTTACTACTCAGAGTCATCCGGATTAGAGTCAAAGTTTGCATCGACGTAACCCTTTACGACGAACTCTTTTACCACCTCCATAATCGAGAAAATTCCTTAGTCCACTAGTTACTAAGGATAAGTTCGACCGCTGTCATGTGATCCATTCCTGGATCACTCTTGTACCCCTTGACTGACTCATGGCAAGGCACACTTCAGGTGCGGTACACAGCATAGCATACTATAGAGCCTATGTCTAAAGCATAGGGGACGACCTTCGTCCTTTCTCTCTCTTCTGCCATGGTCAGGTCTTGAGTCTTACTCAATGCTCATACCTTGTAACACAACCAAGAACTTTGTTCTATTTTGAACTCCTTCAAAATCTTGTCATGGTATGTATTTATTTGAAAGTACTATTAAGCGTTTTTGATCTATCCTTATAGATCTTGATGCTCAATGTTCAAGTAGCTTAATACAGGTTTTCCATTGAAAAACACTTCTCAAATAACCCTGTATGCTTTCCAGAAATTCTACATCATTTCTGATCAACAATATGTTAACAACATATACTCATCAAAAATTCTATAGTGCTCCCACTCACTTCTTTGGAAATACAAGTTTCTCATAAACTTTGTATAAACCCAAAATCTTTGATCATCTCATCAAAGCGTATATTCCAATTCCGAGATGCTTACTCCAGTCCTTAGAAGGATTGCTGGAGCTTTGCATACTTGTTAGCATCTTTCAAGATTGACAAAACCTTCTGGTTGTATCACATACAACCTTTCCTCAAGAAAAATGTCGAGGAAACAATGTTTTTTTACATCCTATCTGCAAGATTTCATAAATAATGCAGTAACTGCTAACATAATTCCAACAGACTCTTAGCATCGCTATGAGTGAGAAAGTCTCACCGTAGTCAACTCCTTGAACTTGTCGGAAAACATCTTAACGACAAGTCGAGCTTTCTTAATGGTGACACTTACCATCATTGTCCATCTTCCTTTTAAAATCCATCTACACCCAACAGCCTTACGACCATCAAGGGGTTCTTTCAAAGTCTATACTTTCTTTTATACATGGATCCTCTCTCGGATTTTATGGCCTCGAGCCATTCTTCGGAATCTGGGCCCACCATCACTTCTCCATAGCTCGTAGGTTCATTGTTGTCTAGCAACATGACTTCCAAGACAGGATTACGTACCACTCTGAAGTAGTATGCATCCTTGTCGACCTATGAGGTTTGGTAGTGACTTGATCTGAAGTTTCATGATCACTATCATAAGCTTCCACTTCAATTGGTGTAGGTGCCACAGGAACAACTTCCTGTGCCCTGCTACACACTAGTTGAAGTGACGGTTCAATATCCTCATCAAGTCTCTACCATCCTCCCACTCAATTCTTTCGAGATAAACTTTTCCTCGAGAAAGGACCCGTTTCTAGAAACAATCACTTTTGCTTCCGGATCTGAAATAGGAGGTATACCCAACTATTTTTGGGTATTCTATGAAGATGAATTTATCCGCTTTGGGTTCGAGCTTATCAGCCTGAAACTTTTTCACATAAGCATCGTAGCCCCAAACTTTTAAGAAACGACAGCTTAGGTTTCTCTAAACCATAGTTCATACGGTGTCGTCTCAATGGAATTGTGTGGTGCCCTATTTAAAGTGAGTGCAACTGTCTCTAATGCCTAACCCATAAATGATAGTGGTAATTCGATAGGAGACATCATGGTATGCACCATATCCAATAGGGTGCGGTTGTGATGTTCGGACACACCATCACACTATGGTGGTCCAGGCGGTATTAGTTGTGAAACAATTTCCACAATGTCTTAATTGTGTGCCAAACTCGTAACTCAGATATTCATCTCTATGATCATATCATAGACATTTTATCATCTTGTCACGACGATCTTCAACTTCACTCTGAAATTACTTAAACCTTTCAATAATTCAGACTTGTGTTTCATCAAGTAAATATACTCAGCATCTACTCAAATCATCTGTGAAGTAAGAACATAATGATATCCACTGCGTGCCTCAGCACTCATTGGACTGCACACATCAAAATGTACTTCCAACAAGTTGCTTTCTTGTTCCATCTTACTGAAAACGAGGCCTTTCAGTCATCTTGCCCATGTGGTATGATTTGCATGTCTCAAGTGATTCAAAATCAAGTGAGTCCAAACGATCCATCTGCATGGAGTTTCTTCATGCATATCTACCAATAGACATGGTTCGCATGTCTCAATCTTTTCAAAAACGAGTGAGTCCAAAGATCCATCAACATGGAGCTTCTTCATGCGTTTTTACACCAACATGACTCAAATGGCAGTGCCACAAGTACATGGTACTATCATTACTATCTTATATCTTTTGGCATGAACATGTGTATCACTATGATCGAGATTCAATAAACCATTCATTTTAGGTGCAAGACCATTGAAGGTATTATTCAAATAAACAGAGTAACCATTATTCTCCTTAAATGAATAATCGTGTGGCGGTAAACATAATCCAATCATGTCTATGATCAACGCAAACACCAAATAACAATTATTTCGGTTTAACACCAATCCCGATGGTAGAGGGAGCGTGCGATGTTTGATCACATCAACCTTGGAAACATTTCCAACACATATCGTCATCTCACCTTTAGCTAGTCTTCGCAGCCTTTTATTTCGAGTTACTAACGCTTAGCAACTGAACCAGTATTTATTACCCTTGTGCTACTAGGAGTACTAGTAAAGTACACAATAATATGACGTATATCCAAAATACTTCTGTCGACCTTGCCAGCCTTCTCATCTACCAAGTATCTAGGGTAGTTCTGCTCCAGTGACCATTCCCCTCATTATAGGAGCACTTAGTCTCGGGTTTGGTTCAATCTTGGGTTTCTTCACTAGAGCAACAACTGATTTGCCGTCTCATGAAGTATCCCTTCTTTCCCTTGCCCTTCTTGAAACTAGTGGTTTAACCATCAACAATTGATGCTCCTACTTGATTTCTACTTTCGCGGTGTCAAACATCGCGAGTTGCTCAAGGATCATCATGTCTATCCCTGATATGTTATAGTTCATCACGAAGCTCCAATAGCTTGGTGGCAGTGACTATGGAGAACCATCACTATCTCATTTGGAAGATTAACTCCCACTCGATTCAAGCGATTGCAGTACTCAGACAATCTGAGCACATGCTCAACGATTGAGTTTTTCTCCCTTAGTTTACAGGCTTAAGAAACTTGTCAGAGGTCTCATACCTCTTGACGTTGGCACTAGTCTGAAATTCCAATTTCAGTCTTTGGAACATCTCATATGTTCTGTGACGTTTCAAAAACATCTTTGGTGCCACAATTCTAAACCGTTAGTATTACATACTGAACTATCACGTAATCATCAAAACGTGTATGTCAGATGTTTCCCAACATCTACAGACAATGCTCGAGGTTCAACACACTGAGCGGTGCATTAAGGACATAACCCTTCTGTGCAGCAATGAGGAAAATCCTCAGTTCACGGACCCAGTCCACATAATTGCTACTGTCAACTCTCAACTAAATTTTCTCTAGGAACATATCTAAAATAGTAGAACCAAAGCGTGAGCTACGACATAATTTCCAAAGACCTTTTGACTATGTTCATGATAATTAAGTTCATCTAATCAAATTATTCAATGAACTCCCACTTAGATAGACATCCCTCTAGTCATCTAAGTGATACATGATCCGAGTCAACTAGGCCGTGTCCGATCATCACGTGAGACGGACTAGTCATCATCGGTGAACATCTTCATGTTGATCGTATCCACTATACGACTCATGTTCGACCTTTCGGTCTTCCGTGTTCCGAGGCCATATCTGTACATGCTAGGCTCGTCAAGTTAACCTAAGTGTATTGTGTGTGTAAATATGGCTTACACCCGTTGTATGTGAACGTTAGAACCTATCACACCCGATCATCACGTGGTGCTTCGGAACAACGGACCTTAGCAACGGTGCACAGTTAGGGGGAACACTTTCTTGAAATTATTGCGAGGGATCATCTTATTTATGCTACCTTCGTTCTAAGCAAATAAGATGTAAACATGACAAACATGACATGCAAATCATAAAGTGACATGATATGGCCAATATCATCTTGCGCCTTTGATTTCCATCTTCGAGGCGCGGCATGAACACCATCGTTACCGGCATGACACCATGATCTCCATCATCGTGTCTTCATGAAGTTGCCTCGCCAACTATTACTTCTACTACTATGGCTAACGGTTAGCAATAAAGTAAAGTAATTACATGGCGTTTTCATTGACACGCAGGTCATAAATAAATTAAGACAACTCCTATGGCTCATGCCGGTTGTCATACTAATCGACATGCAAGTTGTGATTCCTATTACAAGAATATGATCAATCTCATACATCACATATATCATTCATCACATCCTTTTGGCCATATCACATCACATAGCAGACCCTGCAAAAACAAGTTAGACATCCTCTAATTGTTGTTGCATGTTTTATGTGGCTGCTATGGGTTTCTAGCAAGAACGTTTCTTACCTACGCAAAACCACAACGGTGATATGCCAATTGCTATTTACCCTTCATAAGGACCCTTTTCATCGAATTCGATCCGACTAAAGTGGGAGAGACAGACACCCGCCAGCCACCTTATGCATCAAGTGCATGTCAGTCGGTGGAACCTGTCTCACGTAAGTGTACGTGTAAGGTCGGTCCGGGCCGCTTCATCCCATAATGCCGCCGAATCAAGATAAGACTAGTAACGGCAAGCAAATTGAACAAATCATCGCCCACAACTACTTTGTGTTCTACTCATGCATAGAATCTACGCATAGACCTAGCTCATGATGCCACTGTTGGGGATCGTAGCAGAAATTTAAAATTTTCTACGCATCACCATGATCAATCTATGGAGTAATCTAGCAATGAGGGGAAGGGGAGTGCATCTACATACCCTTGTAGATCGCTAAGCGGAAGCTTTGCAAGAACACGGTTGGTGGAGTCGTACACGCAGCGATTCAGATCGCGGTCGATTCCGATCTAAGCGCCGAACAACGGCGCCTCCGCGTTCAACACACGTGCAGCCCGGTGACGTCTCACATGCCTTGATCCAGCAAGGAGAGAGGGAGAGGTTGGGGAAGACTCCGTCCAGCAGCAGCACGACGGCGTGCTGGTGGTGGAGGAGCGCGGTACTCCAGCAGGGCTTCGCCAAGCACTACGAGAGACGAGGAGGGAGAGAGGTAGGGCTGTGCCTTCGGAGAGAGAGACTCGTGTGTTGGGCATCCCCAAAACCTCCACTATATATAGGGGCAAGGGGGAGGGGAGGTGCCCCAGGGTTTCCCCTAGGGGGGCGGCAGCCAGGGCAGATGGGATCTCCCCCTTGGGTGACTTGGCCCCCAAGCCAGGAGGTGGGAACCCTAGATGGGGCGCCCCAAACCCCCTGGCCACATGGGATTAGGTTAGGGGGTGCACATCCCCTTAGTGGGCTGGTTTGCCCCTTCCCTTGGCCCATGAAGCCCCCCAACACTTGCCGGGGCTCCCGAAATACCTTTCAGTCATGCTGGTCATCACCCGATACCTCCGGAACACTTCCGGACTCCAAAACCCTTCGTCCAATATATCAATCTTCTCCTCTGGACCATTTCGGAACTCCTCATGACGTCCGGGATCTCATCCGGTACTCCGAACAACATTCGGTAACCGCGTACATACCTTCCCTATAACCCTAGCGTCATCGAACCTTAAGTGTGTAGACCCTACGGGCTCGGGAATCATGCAGACATGACCGAGACATCTCTCTGGTCAATAACCAACAGCGGGATCTGGATACCCATGTTGGCTCCCACATGTTCCACGATGATCTCATCGGATGAACCACGATGTCAAGGATTCAATCAATCCCGTATACAATTCCCTTTGTCTACTGGTATGATACTTGCCCGAGATTCGATCGTCGGTATCCCGATACCTTGTTCAATCTCGTTACCGGCAACTCTCTTTACTCGTTCCATAACACATCATCCCATGATCAACTCCTTGGTCACATTGTGCACATTATGATGATGTCCTACCGAGTGGGCCTAGAGATACCTCTCCGTTACACGGAGTGAGAAATCCCAGTCTCGATTCGTGCCAACCCAACAGACACTTTCGGAGATACCCGTAGTGCACCTTTATAGCCACCCAGTTACGTTGTGACGTTTGGTACACCCAAAGCATTCCTACGGTATCTGGGAGTTGCACAATCTCATGGTCTAAGGAAATGATACTTGACATTAGAAAAGCTTTAGCATATGAACTACACAATCTTGTGCTAGGCTTAGTATTGGGTCTTGTCCATCACATCATTCTCCTAATGATGTGATCCCGTTATCAACGACATCCAATGTCCATGGTCAGGAAACCGTAACCATCTATTGATCAACGAGCTAGTCAACTAGAGGCTTACTAGGGACATGGTGTTGTCTATGTATCCACACATGTATTATGGTTTCCGGTTAATACAATTATAGCATGAACAATAGACAATTATCATGAACAAGGAAATACAACAATAACCATTTTATTATTGCCTCTAGGGCATATTTCCAACAGTCTCGCCAACTGTTACTTCTACTACTATGGCTAACGGTTAGCGATGAAGTAAAGTAATTACATGGCATTATCATTGACACGCAGGTCATATAATAAATTATGACAACTCCTATGGCTCCTGCCGGTTGTCATACTCATCGACATGCAAGTCGTGATTCCTATTACAAGAACATGATCAATCTCATACATCACATATAGCATTCATCACATCATGTTGGCCATATCACATCACACGGCATATGCTACAAGAACAAGTTAGACGTCCTCTAATTGTTGTTGCATGTTTTTACGTGGATGCTATAGGTTTCTAGCAAGAACGTTTCTTACCTACGCCAAAACCACAACATGATATGCCAATTTCTATTTACCCTTCATAAGGATCCTTTTCATCGAATCCGATCCAACTAAAGTGGGAGAGACAGACACCCGCTAGCCACATTATGCAACTAATGCATGTCAGTCGGTGGAACCAGTCTCACGTAAGAGTATGTGTAAGGTCGGTCCGGGCCGCTTCATCCCACGATGCCGCCGAATCAAGATAAGACTAGTAACGGCAAGTAAATTGACAAAATCGACAACCACAACAACTTGTGTTCTACTCGTGCATAGAAACTACACATAGACCTAGCTCATGATGCCACTATTGGGGATCGTTGCAGACATTAAAAAAATTCTACGCATCACCAAGATCAATCTATGGAGAGACTAGCGACGAGAGAGAGGGGAGTGCATCTTCATACCCTTGAAGATCATGAAACGGAAGCATTGCAAGAGCGTGGTCGGTGGAGTCGTACACGAAGCGATTTAGATCGCGACCGAATCCGATCTAAGCACCGAACAACGGTGCCTCCGCGTTCAACACACGTGCAGCCCGGTGATGTCTCCCGCGCCTTGAGTCAGCAAGGAGAGAGGGAGAGGTTGGGGAAGACTCCGTCCAGCAGCAGCACGACGGCGTGGTGGTGGTGGAGGAGCGTGGCACTCCAGCAGGGCTTCGCCAAGCACCGCGAGAGACGAGGAGGGAGAGGGGTAGGGCTGTGCCAAGAGAGAGGGAGAGTCGTGTCTCTGGCAGCCCCAAAAAACCCCACTATATATAGGGGGAGGGGAGGGGCTGCGCCCCCATCTAGGGTTCCCCCCCTAGGGGTGGCGGCCAGCCCTAGATGCATCTAGGGGGCCGCTAGAGGGGGAGAGAGGGGGGCGCACCCTAGGTGGGCCTTAGGCCCATCTGAGCCTAGGGTTTCCCCCTTCTCCCCTTCCCTACGCCTTGGGCCTCTTGTGGGAGGTGCACCAGCCCACCTAGGGGCTGGTCCCTTCCCACACTTGGCCCACGCAGGCCTCCGGGGCTGGTGGCCCCTCCCGGTGGACCCCCGAAACCTTCCGATGGTCCCGGTACGTTACCGATAACGCCAGAACAGTTCTGGTGTCCAAAACGGGACTTCCCATATATAAATCTTTACCTCCGGACCATTCCGAAACTCCTCGTGATGTCTGGAATCTCATACGGGACTCCGAACAGCATTCGGTAACCACGTACTTCTATTCCCTATAACCCTAGCGTCATCGAACCTTAAGTGTGTAGACCCTACGGGTTCGGGAACTATGCAGACATGACCAAGACATCTCTCCGGACAATAACCAACAGCGGGATCTGGATACCCATGTTGGCTCCCACATGTTCCACGATGATCTCATCGGATGAACCATGATGTCAAGGATTCAATCAATCCCGTATACGATTCCCTTTGTCTACCGGTATAGTACTTGCACGAGATTCGATCGTCGGTATACCGATACCTTGTTCAATCTCGTTACGGCAAGTCTCTTTACTCGTTCCGTAACACATCATCCCTTGACCAACCCCTTATTCACATTGAGCTCATTACGATGATGCCTTACCGAGTGGGCCTAGAGATACCTCTCCGTCATACGGAGTGACAAATCCCAGTCTCGATTCGTGCCAACCCAATAGATACTTTCAGGGATACCCGTAGTGTACCTTTATAGCCACCCAGTTACGTTGTGACGTTTGGCACACCCAAAGTACTCCTACGGTATCCGGGAGTTGCACAATCTCATGGTCTAAGGAAAAGGTACTTGACATTAGAAAAGCTTTAGCAGACGAACTACACGTTCTTGTGCTAGGCTTAGGATTGGGTCTTGTCCATCACATCATTCTCCTAATGATGTGATCCCGTTATCAATGGCATCCAATGTCCATGGTCAGGAAACATAACCATCTATTGATCAACGAGCTAGTCAACTAGAGGTTTACTAGGGACATGTTGTGGTCTATGTATTCACACACGTATTACTGTTTCCGGATAATACAATTATAGCATGAATAATAGACAATTATCATGAACAAGGAAATATAACAATAACCATTTTATTATTGCCTCTAGGGCATATTCCAACAATTACACGGAAAATAATTGTTCCTCCACCTGACAGCAGGGACCCACCGGGCGGGCCATTGTATTTCGTGAAAAAATGCGTTTCCCCCCTGACTGCTGGGACCCACCAGCTACATCTTCGCACACAAGGAAGTGCGTCCATATTACGGGAAAAATAATGATTCGCCCCCCCTGACTGCTAGAACCCACCAGCTACATCTTCGCACGCAAGGAAGTGCCTGACAGTTGGGACCCACCCGGTTGAAGCATACGTAGCATTGTCATTCTGGTCGCGAACGTGTGTATGTACATACTGGTCGATCGGTCTGTCTGCAGGCTGCAACGATGAACCGTGGCCGTGTAAGGAAGGGCATGTGTGGTAGTAGAGGCGCGCACGTGTGGTAGTAGAGGCGTGCACGTAGCATGTACACGTACGTACAACGGCCAGGGTGCAAGAAAGTAAATATGGCCACGTACGTACATATAGGCGGGGTCTCAAATGCCTACTCGCGCATATGTACGGCCAGGGCTCGTGTACATGGCTGTGGCTAGGTCGGAACGAAGAAACTATGTCGTCACGTTCATGGGGAGGCAACGAAATGCGCCGTGTTCATCGGGAGGCAATGGAACCTGTGCTGTTCGTTGGGAGCCAACCGGCTTGGATGGAACAGGCGATGGAAACGAGGCCTGGCGTACCGCAGAACGGAGGAAACGGCCTTGTGTTCGACCGGCCACGGTGGAAACGGGATCCTGTTCATCGGGAGGGGTCTGGCGTACCGCAAAACGGAGGATAGGACCTCCTACGGTCGAAACGGGGTCCTGTTAATCGGGAGGGGTGTGGCGTACCGCAAAACGGAGGAAACGGACTTGTGTTGGAGCGCTACGGTCGAAACGGGGGTCATGTTCATTGGGAGGGGTGTGGCGTACCGCAAAACGGGACTCCACGGGATACTGTTCATCTCCACCGTCGACCTCCTCCAGCCTCCACCTGTGACTGTTCATCCACAGGCTCCTGTTCATCCAGCCTCCACCGGCTATTGTTCAACCAGCCCTCCCCACGGGGGTCCTGTTCAACCACCCCTCCATGGGCTACTGTTCATCCAGCCCTCCACCGGCTCGATCGATCGGGGTAGTGTTCATCCAGCGGCAACGGCCTCTACTACCACGGGTTCCTGTTCATCCAACCCCCACCGGGAACTGTTCATCCAAACCCCCTCAACAACGCTCGCTGTTCATCCAGGGAAGCAGGCAACATTGTTCGATCGGCTTCAGTTAGCAGCGGTAGCGAAGGAATCACTCGGGTTCAGTTAACAGCAAGGGATCAATCGATCGCTCGGCTTCAGTAACGCGTAGCCTGCAGTGCAATCGCTCGGGTTCAGTTAGAGCCCAACGCCTCGCACACACGCGCGTACGTACGAGAGAAACGCGCATCGCTTGGCCCCCGACCACCCACCGTAACTGGGAACTCCCCGATATTTTCCTCGCCCTCGCTTCTACCATGGTTTTTTCTGTCATGGATGACCCAAAGAATGTCATGCAGCTGCGTCTCCGCCCGCCCAGGACGAAAAGCCCATTTCCTGTCATGATTTTTTGTCATAGAAGTAGGACTCCACCACATCTATGATGATACCGGGTTTTGTCACAATTATCGCCATAGAAGTGTCATAAGTATGACAGAATTTTTTTGTTCGGCCCAAAATGTCACGGATGTGTCTTTTTTTCTAGTGGTAGTACATGATTTATATTTTGTGTTAAGAAGATGGAGCATGACAATGCTATATGATTTTGTAGAGATATCGTTCTTTAGCATTGATATTTTGAAAGACATGATTATTTGTTGGGATGCCTGAGTATTGATGTGTTTATATCAAATTATAGACTATTTCTTTGAATCACTCATGTCTTAATATTCATGCCATGATTATATTATATGATCAAGATTATGCTAGGTAGCATTCCACATCAAAAAATTATTTTTTATTATTTACCTACTCGAGGACGAGTAGGAATTAAGCTTGGGGATATTGATGCATCTCTGTCGTATCTATAATTTTTTATTGTTTCATCCCAATATTCTACAAATGTCATATACTTTTGGCAACAATTTATATTATTATTGGGACTAACATATTGATCCAATGCCTAGTGCTAGTTCTTGTTTGTTGCATGTTTTTTGTTTCGCGGAATATCCATATCAAACAAAGTCCAAACGCAATAAAAATTATGGAGATTTATTTTGAAATATATGTGATTTTTGGGAAGAAGAATCAACGCAAGATGGTGGCCGAGGTGGCCACAAGCCACCAGGGCGCGCCCAGGGGGTGGGCGCGTCGTGGTGGTTTATGAGCACCTCGTAAGTCGGTTGACCCCCTTCTTTCGCCGCAAGAAAGATAGTATCCTGAAAAAATCATATTAAAATTTCAGTCGAATCGGAGTTACGTATCTCCGAGAATTTAAGAAACGGTGAAAGGCAAGAAAACAGGAATGCGAAACAGAAGAGAAACAAAGAGAGATCCAATCTCGGAGGGCTCCTTCCCTCCGAGAGCCATGCGGCCATGGATCAGAGGGGAAACTCTCCTCCCATCTAAGGGGGAGGCCACGCAAGAAGAAGAGGGGCTCTCTCCCCCTCTCTCCCGGTGGCGCTGAAACGCCACCGGGGCAATCATCGTGACAGCGATCTACACCAACAACCTTGTCGCCGTCATCACCAACTCTCTCCCCCTCTATGAAGCGGTGTAACACCTATCCTCCCCGCTGTAATCTCTCTTAAACATAGTGATTTATGCCACATATTATTATACAATGATGTGTTGCCATCCTATGATGTTTGAGTAGATTCGTTTTGTCCTATGGGTTGATTGATGATCGTGATTGGTTTGAGTTGTATGTTTTATTTTGGTGTTGTCCTATGGTGCCTTCCGTGTCGCGCAAGAGTGTGGGATTACCGCCGTAGGGTGTTGCAATATGTTCATAATTCACTTATGGTGGGTGACGAGAGTGACAGAAACTTACACCCGAGTAAGGGGTTGTTGCGTATGGGAGTAAAGAGGACTTGATACTTAATGTTATGGTTGGGTTTTACCCTAATGATCTTTTGTAGTTGCAGATGCTTGCTAGAGTTCCAATCATAAGAGCATATGATCCATGTACAGAAAGTATGTTAGCTCATGCCTCTCCCTCATATAAAATTGCAATAATGATTACCGGTTTAGTTATCGATTGCCTAGGGACAAATCCTTCTCTTGTGTTACAAAAGCTTTCTACTAAACAAATAACTTATATTATCTTGCAAATTACTCGTAGTTTTATTCTCTCTAAGTGCATCTAGTTTTATTCTTGCAAACTTATCCTTACATTTACAAAATAGTTTCATACTTGTTCTAGGTAAAGGGAACGTTAAGTGCGTAGAGTTGTATCGGTGGTCGATAAAACTTGAAGGGAATATAAATCCTACCTTTAGCTCCTCGTTGGGTTCGACACTCTTATTTATCGAAAACCTACAATTGATCCCCTATACTTGTGGATTATCAATATATAGGAAGTCATTTTTAGGGTCCGAAAAGTTTGGGGTATACCGGCATCCTATCGGGGGACCACCAGTGGGTCCCACCACCCCCAAGGCCACCATGGGCTGAGGGGGGCGCCCTGGCCTAGATGGGCAAGGCACACTAGCCCCTAGAGTCCACGTGGCTTTGGGGGAAGAGTCCCTGAAGGGGAAGGGATGAGTCCCATCTACCATACAGGATAAGGACTCCTCCTCCCCTTGGCCGCACCCCTCCCTGGAGGAGGGGCTAAGGGTTGCGCCCCACCCTAAAACCCCGGCGTAGCTCCTCCCCCCTCCTACCATCATATTCTCTCGGTACGGCTTGGGGAAGCCCTGCCGGAGTAACTCCACCATGCCATCGTGCTGGTTGAGATCCCATCTACTTCTCTCCCTTCTCTTGTTGTATCACAAGGAAGAGGAGACGTTACCGAGCCGCACGTGTGCTAAACTCGAAGGTGTCGTCCGTTCGGTGCTAGATCAGTTTGGATCGCGAAGAGTGCGACTATATCAACCGCGTTATATACACTTTCACTTTTGGTCTACAAGGGTATGTAGACACACTCCCCTCTCATGGGTATGCATGCATCTCTTAGATTGGATCTTGGGTGTTTCGTATATTTTTTATTTCCGTGCTTCGTTCCCCAACACTACCTGCTCGTCGATGCTGATGCGCGTCGGCGGGAGAGCTCGAAAGGGGGAAGAAGGGTGGCGGGAGTTTCGGCGATTAGGCGAAGGGTATAGGGCGACCGAATCAGCGAGAGGTGAGCCGAAATCCTCCCACTGATTTTCCGGACACGCGCGTGAGCTCGCGCCATCTCCGTGGTCGCACAAGCTCAGTGTCGCGTTCCCCTCCCTGCCTCGGCCAAGTCTGGCTCGCTAGAAACGGTTGATTCGGCCGTTTCTAATGGGCCTGACTAAGAGGTGCTTTAATCTTCGTCTGATGCGGGCCAAATATTATATGCGAACAGTCAAATAGCCCAGTCTGATTTCATACGGAGAGCAACTTTAGCAGACCCCGCATCCCGCCCCGACCCGCAAAATAACCGCCAAAATGCGGGTTGGGCGGAAAAACCAGCCTGATCAGACCCCGCATCCCGCACCGACCCGCAAAAAAATTCAGGGGGCGCGGCAAAATCCCGACCCCAACCCGGGAATACACGGGTTTCCTCCCGCGGCTGTGGTGCCCTGCATATAAGCGGAAGCGGTTGGTGGGGGGACATTTCAGCCCGCGCTTTCCCCACCAACCACCTCTCCACCCCCCTCGTGCCGCCGCCGCCCAAGATTTCGGCGAAAACCGCCGGCAGGAGCACGCCGAAAGGCCGCCACGCGCACGAGACCTCCCCTCCCTCCCCCTGTGTCCGCGGGCCGCCGGGTTTGCGGATCTGCAGCACTTCATCGTAGGCCGCCGGATTTGGCTTTTCCGGCTGCCTGTTTGGTGCGCCAAGCGATGGAGTGGTCGGGGAGCTTCTCCCGCAGCCCCGGCAAGGGCGCATCGCCGCATGCAGGCTCGGGTTCGTCCACCCACCGACGCCGATGGTTTGCAGGCATGGATCCGTCCGGCTGTCCACCGGGCTCAGTGCTCGGGCAGCGTCTCTGTGGCTTGCCGATGCCGCTCATCTAGTGCGACGACTGCACGCGGACAATGCTGCGGCCAACTTCGGGCATGCCGAAGCACCCCGGATGGGTGTTCTTCAAATGCAAATACGACAGGTACGTGCACTTCCGGTAGCTCATTTGATAGCTCATTCTTTAGTTCAATTGCGGATCCTCATTTCGAACATGGTCATTCGTTTGTGTAGGACGATGGATACTCATTTTGGTTTTGGGAAGGCCGATACATTGATTTGTTGATAGAAAGAAACTTAATAGATGTTGGTGCACTCCTTAGTAGAATCGAAGGCAATGATGCGGCTGCATGTGCAACTAGAGGGGAAGCAACGTCTACTTCTTTCGAACCAAAGATGAAGAAAGAGGAATGCAAAATCAAGAATCCACAGATCAACAACGAATGCATGGAGAAGATATTAGTCCAACTAGTGGGAGCATAACGTTAGAAATCTTCTAAAATGCATACTTGTGATTCTTGTTTTCTTTGGTCTTGCTATTCTAGCAAAGATTGGATGATGTCTTTTGTATCCAATGTTATTGAAAAAGCAAAGAAATGCAATATGCTAGATCAAATTAAGGTGCAAATTTATTTTTTGCGGACCGGAAGAAGCTGCGCCAGATCAGACACCGTAAAAGAATATTCTTTTTTACGGGTCCACTAGGTAATTGCCCATGCGTTGCAACGGGGACCTACCAGTCCTAATGCTTTAATACCAACATCAATCTTGTCTTTTCATCAACTATATTCATTTCTCGCCTCCCCAATCCAAACTTGCCACCTCTATCAGTGACGCATCCGGCCCACAATCTCTCCATCCACCACCAATCAAACATGCACTTTAATTTTCTAGGGATGGCAACGCCTCGTATTTGGTTTAGATCATTATTAGGTGTCCAACCAATTCATGTCCCTGTATTACCAAATGATCATATGCGCATTATATTTGCCATCACAACCAAGGGAAATAATGTTGTGGAAATCGATCCACCACGAACCATGGTCACATGTGTTGGAAATATGCCCTAGAGGCAATAATAAAAGCATTATTATTATATTTCCTTATTCATGATAATTGTCTTTATTCATGCTATAATTGTGTTATCCGGAAATCGTAATACATGTGTGAATAACAGACACCAACATGTCCCTAGTAAGCCTCTAGTTGACTAGCTCGTTGATCAACAGATAGTCATGGTTTCATGACTATGGACATTGGATGTCATTGATAACGAGATCACATCATTAGGAGAATGATGTGATGGACAAGACCCAATCCTAAACATAGCATGAGATCGTATAGTTCGTTTGCTAGAGTTTTCCAATGTCAAGTATCTTTTCCTTAGACCATGAGATCGTGTAACTCCCGGATACCGTAGGAGTGCTTTGGGTGTACCAAACGTCACAACGTAACTGGGTGACTATAAACGTATACTACGGGTATCTCCGAAAGTGTCTGTTGGGTTGACATGGATCAAGACTGGGATTTGTCACTCCGCATGACGGAGAGGTATCACTGGGCCCACTCGGTAATGCATCATCATAATGAGCTCAAAGTGACCAAGTGTCTGGTCACGGGATCATGCATTACGGTACGAGTAAAGTGACTTGCCGGTAACGAGATTGAACGAGGTATTGGGATACCGACGATCGAATCTCGGGCAAGTAACATATCGATTGACAAAGGGAATTGCATACGGGGTTGATTGAATCCTCGACATCGTGGTTCATCCGATGAGATCATCGTGGAGCATGTGGGAGCCAACATGGGTATCCAGATCCCGCTGTTGGTTATTGACCGGAGAGTCGTCTCGGTCATGTCTGCTTGTCTCCCGAACCCGTAGGGTCTACACACTTAAGGTTCGGTGATGCTAGGGTTGTGAAGATATGTATATGCAGTAACCCGAATGTTGTTCGGAGTCCCGGATGAGATCCCGGACGTCACGAGGAGTTCCGAAATGGTCCGGAGGTAAAGAATTATATATAGGAAGTGCTGTTTCGGCCATCGGGACAAGTTTCGGGGTTATCGGTATTGTACCGGGACCACCGGAGGTATCCCGGGGGCCCACCGGGTGGGGCCACCTGTCCCGGGGGGGCACATGGGCTGTAGGGGGTGCGCCTTGGCCTAGATGGGCCAAGGGCACCAGCCCCAAAAGCCCATGCGCCTAGGGTTCCACTTAAGGGAAGAGTCCAAATGGTGGAAGGCACCTCTAGGTGCCTTGGGGGGAGGGAAACCTCCCCTTGGCAGCCGCACCTAGGAGATTGGATCTCCTAGGCTGGCGCACCACCCCCCCCTTGGCCCTCCTATATATAGTGGGGGAGAGGAGGGACTTGATACACCAGCCCCTGGCGCCTCCCTCTCTCCCCGTTACGTCTCTCTCTCGTAGTATAGGCGAAGCCCTGCTACTGTGACGCCCTGCATCCACCACCACGCCGTCGTGCTGCTGGATCTTCATCAACCTCTCCTTCCCCCTTGCTGGATCAAGAAGGAGGAGACGTCTCCCGTCCCGTACGTGTGTTGAACGCGGAGGTGCCGTCCGTTCAGCGCTTGGTCATCGGTGATTTGGATCACCTCGTGTTCGACTACATCATCACCGTTCTTTGAACGCTTCCGCACGCGATCTACAAAGGTATGTAGATGCATCCGATGACTCGTTGCTAGATGAACTCCTAGATGGATCTTGGTGAAACGAGTAGGAATTTTTTTATTTTCTGCAACGTTCCCCAACAACATGCAACTCAAGTGCTAATATATCTTTTGAGACATTTATTTTTTATTATCCATTTCCTCTAAACAAATAAGAATACGTCATTGCTAAAGTGCATAGATGTGCCCTGGACAGACCGATAAGAATAATCAATTTGTCCTTCCATTTATAACAGAGATATATTCAATGATATGTGCATAGAAGGCAAGGACCTTTATCTCTTATAAATTAAGATCTACTCCACGAGCCCTTAAGATATTCAAATACAATGTTGGGATGTTGCCTTCAGCTTCATTTATTTGTCATATTCTTTGTAATATAATTTATCCAAAATTATTTTTCAATGGAATCATATTCATAATCTTATGCAATGAAACAATGAAATTTTTGTACTACAAAATTTGAATAAAGATTGTTAATTTTTTTTCATGAACCAAATAGTCATCTTATAGAACTGGTAAATAGTTTGGATTGGTAAAGAAGGACATTTTGGATTAACCATTTCTTACACATTTATGAGTACACTAAAAAGTTCCAACTGATCACAAAGCCGTCATACCATCCAAGCTCCTCCACTTTTGGACTCACTCCCGATGATGCAGAGGTTATCCCTCTTTTCATATTTCATAAACATAATTACATAGAGATGGTGTTTATCTTCTTCAAACGCTTGCATTAATTAGAATAAATTTATTGAAATGCACAAAAGGATGAAATTCGGAACTACTGGGCGGACGACAGTGCCCGGCCAAATCCCGCATGATGGCTGATTGAACGGTGATATCCACTTTTACTTTATGCATGGATGGCTGGATTTGTGGCATCATGGGAAGATCGTCCATAATACATCGTGTGTGTAGCAGTGTTCAATGAAATTTCTCTCTGTAACACGCATGAATCATACATACACATGTTTCTGAATTAAAAAACACAAAAAACTTCGGAAATGTTAACGCCCACACGTGTGGGTGTTTGCACATCGCCCACACGCCTTCATCACCACTCATTTTGCCACGTATGAACAGATGACATCAGCAGAAAAAAAATTTGGTTTTCGGCTTAAAAATGTTGTATCTCCTAAATAAAAAAGCGAACTAAAAATCCGTTTTCACCATTAAATCCGTCTCGACGAGATCTTTAAAACTAGACCCCATGTTGATATGTTTCGACGAAATTTTTTTTGCCAAAAGTTGCCACGAATTTACACTGCAGTTGCCATAGGGCTTAAACTAAAGTTGCCATGTGGCAATTTTAGTTTGTAGATCATGGCAATTTTAGTATTTTGATGATGGCAACTCCAGTACTTTGACCATGAAAATTATTTTTTGTATGAACCATGGCAATTTTACATGCATGTATCATGGCAATTTTAGTTTATGGTTCATGGCAAGTCTAGTTTCTTAATTCCCCGTTTTATAAATGTCAAATTTTACTTTTAAATGTAGAAGAAAATAGCTGAAACATATCATGGCAATTTCAGTGTAAACATCATGGCAATTCATATGCAATAGACATGACAACTTTTAATCCAAAAAACAATTTATCAAAACATATCAACATGGGATCTAGTTTCGAAGATCTCATCACGAGTGATTTAATGCTGAAAACGGATCTTTAATCGGATTTTTCGTTTAAGAGATAAAACATTTTAAAAACTGAAAATCCAAAAAAATTCCTACATGCATGCATACGATGACGTGGCAATCTGTTTGCATTAGAGACATGCGGTGCGTCTCCCTTCCTGCCACACGTGTGGCAGTAGCGCGACCCAAAAACTTATCTTTCTGCTGGAGGTGAAGCATCTTTTCCTGATGATTGCCACCCAAGAGGAGTTTTATACAATTGCAATGAAACAACAAGAAATTCTTCACTTTGAAACTGACGAGCTAGTTGTGGTGCAGTTCTAACAGGTATATGGCAAGTTTCCCTGCTGCAGAAATTCTTAATACAGAGCACTGTGAGTAATTTTCTATTGGCCATGGCGCAATCAGTTGTGTCCCAGTATGAGAAGGGATCTTGAGGAGTGTAACTGGGAGAAGATTTTTACTGCAATCAGGAGCTGCACTACTTCCCAGGGTATTTCCGCGTCAGACTAATGGCCATGCGCGTTCTCCCAGGCCGAAGGCACCAGCCATTCATGTCTCATAATTTGGTACACGAATTGCCTTGTTTCTCCAGACCGAAGGCACAAACCAAAAAATAAGGAACAAAGATAACTTAATAGTCCAAAGGAAGCACTCACCAAACTCAGCAGGACCATGCTGACTTCGTCGTAATGATGCCTAGTGCACGTCGATGTACTTATGTAATCGGCAACCTCTATCACCTGCGGAAGACATGTATTGATCTGCTCCAACGTCAAAGCCAGCCGCCTCCTTGAGGTCTTCCGCCGCATGCCCTTAACGAGCGGTTGCTTCTAGGATGTCGGTGCCGCGCTCGATCAGTATGTTCCCGAGACATTGTCCATTTGTCCGCCTCCATGGCAAGATCGGCCTGCGTCCGTGGTAAGATCGCAGCGCGAGACCAGAAAATTTGAGAGATAGGAGTGCGGATCATCATCGGGAGAAGAACGGAAGTGGTAGATCAGATCGGTGACGGCGACGAGGAAAGGAGAACAGACAAGGGAGAGAAACGTCATTTTAACACACTGGCACAGCTGGATGAGCTCCCGACCCAGCGACCAAGCTCCTTCGGCGGCGGCCACTCCGGCGCCGCCACACACCTCCAGTCCTGCCTCTCCCCAGCCTCAGACGCCCTTGCCGCCGCCCCCGCCTGTCGTGCTCGCAGGTTTCCAGCCGCAGGTCTTCTCCAACCTTTCCCCGGCCGGCCGACCTGCTCTGGATCTGGTCGCTGCTCCGATGCTCGGCCTCTCTGCTGAGGTCGTCCCAGGTCCCCCTCCTGTGTTCCTTCGTCCGGGTGAGCTGCAGATCGATGGGCGCGCGCCAGACAGCCCCGGTCTGCTGCACAGCGCCTCCACCGGCTGGATCTCCGCCTTCATCAGTGCTCGCGCCTGCTCCTGTCGCCAGCATCTCTCACGGCATGGGTGGATGGCTCGCATGCTTCTCCAACGTCGGGCCCGTATCTTCCTCGCCGTCTGCTGTGGGAGGCGCCGGGCGCGAGGCGGATTTGGCCAGCGACGGATGGCAGCTGGTGTCATCTCGGCGAGGTCCGCGCGGTCCGCCTCCTGCTCCAGCACCTGCTCGGTGTCCTCTCCCCGCCTGGATGGCTGGGAGGTGCTGCCGATGCCTCGCCCTGGGTCATCGCGCTGCTCTTTGTAGGGATCCCTTCAGATGCTCCCACTGCCTCCGGCCCGGTCATCGTGCGCGGGGATGCAAGAACGCTTGGCGCCTGCTCAGCTCCCTGTCGCCGCAGCGGTGTCCGGTTGCTGCGCCTCCCAGGCCTCACGCTCACGGGTCCGCTGCTCCCCAGGTTCCTGCTCGTGGATGGCCTACTACTCAAGCTCCTCCTCAAGCTCAAGTGTGCCACTTGCCGGCGCATGCAGTACCTCGGCCTGGTGTCACCTCTGGGATCGGGGTGATTCTAGCTGCTCCAGAATTGCAGATGGAGGCTGCTCTCGGTTCCACATGTGCGGCGGTCGTTTGGCTCGTTGGAGCCCAATCCAGTGTCTCATGTCAGGCCGCTGCTGAAGCTCTCGCTTCTGTGATTGGCGCACGGGCCGCGGACGTCAAGGTCGTGTGCAAGCCTGTGCAACAGTCTGGCGTCGTCGACATTGCGGAGTGCAGCCGCAACTAGTGTCATCAGAGACGCTCGCCATCCTCCCCAACCTCTGTGCTGCCCTTGCAAGCAACATCCCCAAAGGACGGCTCTAGGCTAATGTTGCTGCTCCATCGTGCTAGCCCAAAGGCGTCCTCGCGCATTGCAAGTCCGGTCAGGGCCAGCAGTTCCTGCGGCCTTACCCTGGAGCGCCCACCTGGCTTCGAAGCCTCCTCTGACGCCACGCCTGCTGCTGTGACGGCCACAACCCCGCTGAGTGATGCTCACAGTGCGCCGAACATCACAGTCATTCCACCGGTACCTACACTGGCAGCTCTGAAGATCCGGACGCCGTCACGCCTCGCCGGTCCTCTGCTGTCTTCATCGTGTGCGGACGTGGGCGAAGACCGTGAGCTACCTCCAGGTCTCGGTTCCTACTATACGCCGGCAACGTCGCCGCATGCACGCGACTTTGAGGTGTCTAACGACTGGCTGGAGTCCTTAACGCCACTCTTCGTGGATGGCTCGCCGGCACGTACTCCCTTGCCACCTCGTCGTGGTGACGGCAGAGTGTTGTCCGGGTCGCTGTCCCCGGTTTCTTCAGAAAGGGTGTTGGCTGACGATGCCTTGTTTGTACCTGCACAATCACCTCTTATCAGCCCGGCGCCGGCGCCTCCACCTGTGAATAGAAACAGGAGGAAGACATTTGCTGTTGGATACACGGTGCGACGGAGCAGTATCAGGATCAAGAGTAGCCACCGGGGCATGCCCATAGCGAAGATGGCTGAGCGAAATTTGTGTCGTCGTCTTGGCATAGTGGATGGTGCGGAGCAGGTCACCGAGCATGCCATTGACGAGTTCGTCTGCATGTTCAAGCAGAAGCTCCCCTCTACAGCTGTGGCAGCCCTGCGTGCCCTCTTTCGCCTGGATTGTGAGCAAGCCGGGGCCATGGAGGAAGCCCTGATGCACCGAGGTGGGCAGGACGCCCTGGACCAGGAGGTACATGGAGATGATCCAGTAAGCTAATGTGTGCAGCTATGATGTTGTTTGGGGTCGTCCAAGTTTCAAATGTTAGTACAACATACTATGTATGTGCTAGTGAGCACGCCCAAGTCTGCTGGACTGATGCTTTTGTGCTTTGGGCTGTGTATGGATGTATTATGTCTCCTGATTTGTTTCGCCCAAAGCAAGTTTGCCCGTGTTACTTTGTTCTCCTTGTTGTTGGCCTGTTGGTGCACCACCAAGTTTCCCAATGAATGACGACGATCTTTCTATTGTCAACTGGAATGTCAGAGGTCTAAACTGTTCGGCCAGGCGGACTGCAGTGCATGAGTCCATTGTCGCATTGGCTTGCAACATTGCTTGTCTTCAGGAGACAAAATTGCAGGACTTGGATGCGGCAACAGCAGCTTATCTCGGTGGTTTTAGGATGAGAGGATTTGCACAGAGGCCGGCAACCGGCACTAGAGGAGGAATTGCAATTCTGTGGAATGATGATCTCTTCCGCATCTAGGACATCATCATGGGCATCTACTGCCTCTCTCTTACAGTTACCACTGTCCGGGAGGAGAGCTCCTTTCGCCTCACCTCCGTGTACGGCCCAACTGAGAGCAATCAAAAAGAGATTTTTTTTGAGGAGCTTGTGGCTCACAAGCCGGGGCATGGAGGAAAGTGGCTTGTAAATGGGGATTTCAATCAAATTTACCATGCAAGAGACAAGAACAAGAGGAACGTCAACCGCAATCGTATCAACCGGTTCCGCGCCACGCTTCATGGTTGTGATCTACGCGAGATTCACCTTCAAAATCGTCGTTTCACTTGGAGTAATGAGCGGCAAAATCCCACCATGAGCAAACTTGACAGTGTGTTTTGCAACGCCGAATGGGACATTGAATTCCAAAATCACATCTTGCATGCCTTATCTTCGTCCCTGTCTGACCATTGTCCCATGCTGTTGGCACCTATAATTGGCCCCAAAAAGCCTAGAAGCTTCAAGTTCGAGAACTTTTGGATCAAGATGCCGGGTTTTCAAGAGACTGTCTCTGATGCTTGGGCTGCTTCGACCCCCCACTACGAGCCTTGTCAAATCCTCTTCCATAAGCTTCGGACAACCGCTGTCCGGTTGAGAAAATGGAGTCAATCTTTCTCCTCAAATGCAAGGCTGCACCTTCACATGGCACTTCAAATTATTCTCAGATTGGACATCGCTCAGGAGTCGCGCTCCCTCTCGCCGGAGGAGTTTGACCTACGTAAGCGGCTTAAGAGGCGCGTAATCAGTTTGGCGGTTCTTGAGAGGGCTAGGAAAAGGCAGTGTGCCCACATCCGTAACTTGAAGGAGGGGGACGCCAACACCAAAAATTTTCACTTGAAGATTAATGGGAGGAGGCGCAAGAATTTCATACACAAGTTGAGCAACGGGGCTGGTTGGGTTACGAAGCATGAGGATAAGGAGAATATTATGTATCAGCACTTCACCACCGCTTTGAGCAAAGGGCCACGCAGAACCACAGACTTCAATTGGCAACTCCTCCACTTTATAGATTGTGATCTTTCCAGTCTAGGGGATGAGATGACGGACGAGGAGGTGATTGCAGCCATCAAGGCTATGCCTAGCGACAAGGCTCCCGGGCCTGACGGCTTTACTGGGGCATTCTTCAAGAGCTGCTGGCCAATTATAAAGGACGATTTTATGAAGGTCATCTCCGCCTTCTCGAGTTTGCATGCGGACAACTTTCACTGGCTCAACTCCGCAAATGTGGTTCTCTTGCCAAAGAAGGAGGGGGCTGAGGCGATCACGGACTTTAGGCCTATCAGTTTGATCCATGCCGTCGCCAAGATTGTGGCCAAGGTGATGGCGATGAGGCTCACCCCTTTTATGAATATCCTCGTATCCCGTGCTCAGAGTGCCTTCATCAAATCTCGGTGCATCCATGACAACTTCATGTATGTTCGCAACTATGCTCGCCGACTTCAACGAACAAACACGCCATCACTCCTGCTCAAGTTGGACATCAAGAAGGCTTTTGATTCAGTTAGATGGGAATATCTTCTCGACCTATTATAGAGGAGAGGTTTTCCTTCGAGGTTTCGTGAGTGGATCACGGCCTTTCTTCGGACATCTACATCGAGGGTTCTTCTCAACGGTGTTCCTGGCAATCCTATCCAGCATGGGCAGGGCCTCCGGCAGGGGGACCTAGTGTCTCCCCTTCTGTTTGTCCTTGCTATTGACCCCCTTCAGCAAATCTTGGACGTGGCAACAGAGAATGGATACCTACACAGATTACGTGGCCGTGGTGCCCGCCTTCGCACCTCCCTATACACGGACGACGCTGCCATATTCTTGGAGCCTATCAAGGAGGATGTGGATATGCTTGCCACCATACTTCAAAGCTTTGGAAACGTCACCGGCCTAGTTACGAACATTAACAAGAGTTTGGTGGCCCCTATTAGATGCTCCAATGTCGACCTTGACATGATTCTGGGTGCCTTCCCAGCGGTCAGAGCTCAGTTCCCCTTGCGATACCTCGGCCTTCCACTATCCATTCATCATTTGCGGGTTGTCGACTTCCAGCATTTGCTTGATAAGATTGCTGGAAAGATCATGATTGGCCAGGGAAAGTACATTACGATGGCTGGGAGGAGCACGTGGGTAAAGTCAGTTATCACTTCGCAGGCCATCCACCACCTCACTTCGCTTGTGGTGCCCAAAGGAATGATGGCATCCATCGTCAAGCTGCAGCGGGCTTTTCTTTGGGGAGGCACGGATAAAGTTTCTGCAGGCAAATGTAAGATAAGATGGGAGAAAGTTTGTACGCCCAAGGACATGGGCGGCCTAGGCATCCTGGACATGGAAAAATTCGCACGTGCCTTACGGCTCAGATGGCCTTGGTTGGTTTGGAAGGACGCGGAAAGAGCTTGGGTTGATTTGGGGCATCCGTGCGATGAAGAGGACATGGCGCTGTTTTATGAGTGCACTTCCATCACTGTTGGCAATGGGTAAAGGGCCTCTTTCTAGCACTCCCCTTGGCTTGGGGGTCGCAAGCCAAAAGACATCGCTCCCTCCATTTTTGCAATTTCCAAACACAAGAATGACACCATCCATAGGGCTTTGGATCTCAACAAGTGGATTGCCAACATCAACACAAACTCTGGGCTCACAATTCAGCACATCCTTGAATACTATGAGCTTTGGGTTGGATTATGAGAGGTCTTCCTTGATGAGGGGTGGATGATGAGATTGTTTGGAAGCTTTCGCCTTCCGGTGAGTACACGGCATCGTCGGCTTACAAAGCTCAACTCGACGACTCCACTACATCGAAAATGAAGTCTGCAGTGTGGAACAATCGGGCGCCGCCAAAGCACAAATTCTTTGCTTGGCTTATCATTCAAGACCGTGTTTGGACGGCGGACAGGCTTCAACGGAGAGGATGGCCAAATTGCGGCCTATGCCAGTTATGCAAGAGGGAGCCAGAGACGGCGGCACACATCATCTTCCGCTGTCGATACACGGTACGCATTTGGACGGAGATCAAGACTTGGATGGGTTTGACCGATGTGGACATCATCGACTGGAGTAACTTCAACAGCGTCAACGATTGGTGGCATCACATGGTAGGCGTCAATGGCAATGTGAGAAAGGGCCTCGCATCTCTCGTCATGTTGGTTTCATGGGAGATTTGGAACGAGCGGAATGCGAGAGTATTTAGGATGGTGTCCTCCATGCCAAATGTAATCACGTCTAGAATCAAGGCGGAGGTCAGACTTTGGGGGTTGGCAGGGGCCAAACGGCTGAGTTCTCTTATGCCACGAGAGTAGGCTTATCGGTTTCGGGCGTCTACGGGCGATCGGTCATGTAATTCAAAACTCTTATTAATTAATGAGATGAGGCAAATCTTTTTCCTCCGTTTCGAAAAAAAAGAATAGACAAGGGAGAGAGGATCGACTGCTCTGGCCCAGGATTTTTTTGAGGGTAAAGGACCGGGATTGATTACCATAACTTAATTGATTGTGTGATCGTTGTCAAATATAAGATTGATTACCACACGTTAATTGATTGTGTTATCAAAGATTAAATGGGTCTGTCAGTTTTAATAGAAAATCAGGAGGTGGGAGGAAAACCGGTGAAGAATGGTAGGTATCGTAAGAGGGATGGACGAAGCGGGGGGACGCATGATGAAAGGTGCGACGACATAAAAGAGGAAACGGAACCTTACGATTCTTTTAGGTAGTAGAGAAGAGATAGAGATTATATAGGGTCTGTAACTGCCGCCGTCCGCACCGGTCCGCAAAGGCGTTTTTTTGCGATCTGTAAACACGTTTTGCGGGGCGAAAGGATTCGGGGTCTACTAGAATCCTTACCCGCCGCCTCCGCCGTCTCCCATACCGCCCGGATACCGCCGCTCCGATGGACACGGATTTGAAGGCGAAGTCAACTCCGACCGCTGGACGAGGCCCCGCGACGGATCTGAAGGCGGGCCGCCACGAGTCGAGGTCGACTCCAACCTCCGGACACTCGCACACCGCCGCCGCCGCCAGGCTCCCTCCGCTCCCGTGCAAAGAAACACCTACCCGCCGCCTATCATGCCGACCGGACGCCGCCCTGACGGATCTGAAGGCGGGTCGCGACAACTCGAAGTCGACCCCGACCCCCGGACGAGGCCCCGTGACGGATCGGAAGGTGGGCCGCCACGACTCGAAGTCGACTCCGACCTGCGGACGACGAACCGTCCTCTGTCCCGTGCGCAATACATTGAAGAATTACTCGATAAAGCCCAGCTGCCTCAGCGGTACGTTGTTTGTGTATCTGCTATGATGATAAGGAATGGTATGAAAAATATATTGAGCCCTGAAACGAAAGGTTAATGATTCACTATAAATTACTTAGGGCATCTTTGATTCAAAGTATTTTTTGAAGGCTTAGAATCCTTAGGAATTGTTCTTAATTTGGTCTTTTGATTTGTATGGTTGAATCATGTACTCCCTCTATCCATATATATAAGGCCTAATACATTTTTGAGGCTAACTTTGATCAAATGTTAAAAATAATGTATGACATGCAAGTTACACAAAGCATATCATCAAATTCGTACGTGATAGGAGCTTCCAACGATATAATTTTCACATTATACATCTCATATATTACTAATCTTATCAATAGTCAAAGGGAGTCTTGAAAAATGCATTAAGCCCTATATATATGGATGGAGGGAGTAGGAATTTTTCCTAAGGAATAAGTTTACTACGTTCCATAGGAAATCTAGCATTCACTCAAAACCTCTTGAAAAATCCTTTACTTTTTGGTGATGTAACCAAACAAACTCAAATTTTATAGGATCGAATGGGCATGACATTCCAATCTTGTGTTTTTTCTATTCGTGCGTTTTTACAATCCTAAGAATCGAAGAGGCTCTTAATTGAAAATGTACGAGAACTAAGAATCCTGTTATAGAGAAAAAAGTAACTACAATTCTCTAACGAATCACATATCTCTTGTTTTCTACTTTAGGCGCGAGGTCACGGACCAGACAGTGAGTGGTACCGATGCGATATTCCCACCATCACGCCCTGTCTTTGCACTCAGCCCTACTCGCCTGACTATCAAATATTATGTCAGAGTTGATATGTGTGGTTTTTTCCACACATATCCTACTCTGTCTGGGCCATTTCAGAGCTTACAGGAGGTCCAAGATGCTATCAACTCTGAGCATGCTAAACAGTGTGAAATGATGTAAACTTCCTGAGCTAGATCTCTATTACATTTCTTCATATTTTCAGTTGATTATATTCAAATATGTTATGCAGTCCGAATCGTTTTTTTATCTCTGAATTTCTGGAGTGGTGCATAAATCATAAGCATATATGAAATATCAGTGAAGTTTATGTATTGATGCTATGCTATCATGTTGTTTGTAAGTATATTTTTTACTCGACTTGCTACTTGTCCAATTGGGTAGCTTTTAGTGTGTCTCGTCCATGTATGCTCCTTTTCTTCTGATAAGTACGCTGATAGCCAGAATAATTATGTAATGGCATCCTGGGCATTTGTATCCCCTCATGTTCAAGGGTTCAACAGTTTCCTTATGATTGAACAACAGATAAATGTGTTGAGTTGGAATGTAAGGGGCCTCAACTGCCCAGACCGCCGTGCTGCCGTCCATGAGACCGTCGCGGCTTCCTCCTGTCAAATAGTGTGCCTGCAAGAAACAAAGCTCGAAAATGTTGATATGTTCATAGCAAGTTTCCTTGGTGGGCATAGGCTTCGCAATTTTGCCCAGCGGCCATCGATTGGTACCCGGGGTGGGATTCTCATGCTCTGGGATGAGGACCATGTTGCTGTGACTGATGTGGTGGCCACCACCTACTGCCTTTCGGCCACGATACACATCAAGCACTCCGATGTCAGCTACCGAATCACCGTTGTATAGGGGCCAACATCCTCCTCCCTCAAGGAGGGCTTCTTCGCGGAGCTGATTAATCATAAGCCGCCGAGTGGGGAGCTCTGGCTAGCTCTTGGTGATTTCAACCAAATCTACCGTGCGAGGGATAAAAATAAACGAAATGTCAACAGAAGACGAATCACCAGATTTCGGACAACATTGCAGAGTTGTGACCTTAAAGAGATCCACCTCCAAAACAGACGCTTCACTTGATCAAATGAGCGTTCAAACCCAACATTATGCAAGCTAGACTCTTTTTTCTGCAACGCGGAGTGGGACATCCAGTTCGGCACGCATATTCTCCATGCGCTGTCCTCGTCGCTCTCTCACCACTGTCTGCTTTTGCTTGCTGATGACAAAGGACCTCGGAAGCCCCGTGCTTTCAGGTTCAAAAATTTTGGGGCCGCCCTCCCGGGATTCCAGGATGTCGTCTCAAAGGCTTGGAATGAGCAGACTGTGCACACTGAGCCCTTCCATGTGTTGCACCACAAATTAAAAATAACTGGAGATCGCCTCTCTGCCTGGAGTAAAGGGCTATTCTCTAGGGCAAAGTTACTCCACCATGCGGCTCTTCTCGTCATCCTGCGCCTTGACATTGCACAAGAATCCAGGCAGCTCTCTGCCATGGAGGCGGACCTTCGGTCCAGACTCAAGAGGAGAATCATTGGGTTTGCGGTGCTTGAGCGTGCCCGCAAAAAACAATGTGCTAGGCTATGTCACCTCAGAGAAGGGGACGCGAATACCAAATTTTTTCACCGGTGGGTCAATGCCAGGAGGAGAAAGAATCACATTCATCGTCTCAAACACAATCATGGCTGGGTGACAGATCATGAGCAAAAGGAGCAACTCGTCCATGCGCACTTCTCTAGTGTTTTGGAAAAGGGGGAGGCGAGATCCATAGACTTTAATTGGGAGGAGCTCAATTTGGAGACCCACAATTTGGCCTGCCTCGGGGACCCCATAACCGAGGATGAGGTGCGCAACGCCATTAACCAAATGCCTGGGGACAAGGCTCCCGGGTCGGATGGTTTCACCGGTCTCTTCTTTAAAAAATGTTGGAATACCATCAAGGTGGACGTCATGAGGGTGGTCTCCTCCTTTGCCAATCTGCGCACAGCTGGCCTTCATTGGCTCAACACCGCAAATGTTGTGCTCCTCCCGAAGAAGGAGGGAGCCGAGGAGATCTCTGACTATCGCCCTATTAGTCTTATTCACGCCATTGCGAAGATTATTGCGAAGATACTGGCAATCCGGCTAGCCCCCCATATGCATAAGCTCATCTCAAATGCCCAGAGTGCCTTCATAAAGACAAGAAGTATCCATGATAATTTCATGTATGTTCGCAATCTTGCGCGGCGCCTCCACTTGCGGAAAACACCGTCCCTCCTTTTCAAGCTTGACATTTGGAAGGCTTTTGACTCTGTCAAATGGGAGTATATCTTGGACCTTCTTCAGAGGCTTGGGTTCCCGCCCATGTTTCGTAACTGGATTGCCGCTCTACTATGCTCCTCGTCCTCGCGCATTTTATTGAATGGTGTGCCAAGCGAGCCCATCCCTCACGGTCAAGGATTCAAGCAAGGGGATCCGCTCTCCCCCTTGCTATTTGTCATTGCCATGGACCCGCTGCACAAGATTCTTGATCTAGCATCGAGGAAAGGGCTCTTTCACAAGATCCGTGGGCGTGGCGTGGCTGTTAGAACTTCCCTATACGCGAATGACGCTGCGGTCTTCATGGCCCCAATCAAGAAAGACATTGACAACCTAGCCATCATTTTGCATCTATTCGGCAATGTCACCGGCCTTGTCACAAACTTCCAGAAGAGCTCAGTGGTTCCCATTCGATGCAGACAACTCAACTTGACATGCATCCTTCAGGCCCTTCCTGCGTCACGGGCTTCGTTCCCTTTGAAATACTTGGGGCTTCCTCTCTTTGTGTGGCAGCTAAGAAAGGTCGACTTCCAGTACCTCGAGGACAAAGCGGCTGCCAAGTTGACCGTTTGGGATGGCCAAAATATCACTGCCATTAGTCGTTGTGCCCTTGTGAAGTCGGTGTTGTCTTCTCAGCTCGTCTCCTCCATCACGCCGCTCATTGTGCCAACGTCCACTCTACACAACATAAACAAGCTTGAAAGAGAATTTCTCTGGGAGGGCACGGACAAGACCACTGGTGCAAAGTGCAAGGTGAATTGGGATGCGGTGTGCCAACCAAAGGATCTTGGTGGCCTTGGTATGCTTAGCACGGAGAAATTTGCTCGGGCTCTCCGCTTGAGATGGTTATGGTTTGAATGGAAAGAGCCTACCAAGCTTTTGGTGGGTATGGGAAACCCGTGCAACACGATGGACTACTGCTTGTTCTATGCCTCCACGTCAATCTTTGTTGGAAATGGAGCAAGAACACCTTTTTGGGATGCGCCATGGGTGATGACCGCAAGTCTAGGGACATTGCACCTCTAATTTTCGAGGCGTCCACGAGGAAAAACTGGAAGGTGCGCGAAGCTCTCAACAACGATGCATGGGTCTCGAAAATATGCATACCAGACTCTTTTTCGCTAAATCACTTGCATCAGTTTGTCACCCTGTGGACCACGCTTCGTGGCTTCCATCTCGAGGCGGATGCCGAGGATGATATTGTGTGGAAGCACACCGCTAGCGGGCAATACACGGCCGAGTCGGCATACAAAGCGCAATTCCTTAGCACAATCAAATCCCCTATGGAACACACTGTGTGGAGGGCTTGGGCTCCCCCCAAAGTCAAGTTCTTCGCTTGGCTGGCTATTCAAAATAGAATTTGGACGGCGGATAGATTGGAGAAGCGCGGATGGCCAAACTGTGGCCTTTGTACACTTTGCAAGCGGAAGCAAGAGTCTGTTGACCATCTTTTCTACAAATGTCGTTTCTCTATCCGCCTATGGGGATTAGTCAAGGATTGGCTGCAACTGCTGAGCATCGATACATCCTCATGGCACCTCTCGGACAACATCGAAGAGTGGTGGGTCGGCCTCTCCGACACATCTACCCCCAACAGGAAGGTGATGGCCTCGCTCACCATGCTCGTCGTCTGGACCATTTGGAATGAGAGGAATGCGCGAGTGTTCCGTCACAAGAGTGCCCCTGTAACGCCCCGGACACACCCGCCGGTGGGCGTTACTCCTGGCGGGATCTAGACTGGCCTCACAGATCAATACTAGTCTTTTCTGCGCACTTTGTCCTCACTCGTGCGCATCCGGGAGCAACTTCTCGGTCGGTCACCCATCCTGACACTACTCCAAGCTGAGCACACTTAACTTTGGAGTTCTGTCCGAATGGGCTCCCGGAAAAGAAGGAATTCCTTATTGATATGAGTAGTCTATCATCCCTAATAAGCCAGGCCATCACATACACCCCCACTCAGAGGAACCGACGTCCTCGTCGGGCCACAGGAATGTTCCCTCTTGGCACAAACGTCTGTGCTTCCAGTCCGGTACATGTGCCATGTCGGGTGCCATGACGGGTCACAAACGTCATGAACAACATGACCACGCACCTATCCGCAACCATCCGTGTAACCGCGAGGGTCGGCTCTGATACCAACTTGTAACGCCCCGGACACACCCGCCGGTGGTCGTTACTCCTGGCGGGATCTAGACTGGCCCCACAGATCAATACTAGTCTTTTCTGCGCACTTTGTCCTCACTCGTGCGCACCCGGGAGCAACTTCCCGATCGGTCATCCATCCTGACACTACTCCAAACTGAACACACTTAACTTTGGAGTTCTGTCCGAATGGGCTCCCGGAAAAGAAGGAACTCCTTATTGATATGAATAATCTATCATCCCTAATAAGTCAGGCCATCACAGCCCCACCAACGGTCCTACTCGCCAACATCAAGAAGGAGGCCATGCTTTGGGTAACTGCGGGTGCTAAAAAGTTGGGATACTTGATGACGCGAGAGTAGTTGGTCACATTCACTTGTGTTGTTGCGGCGCTGTCTGTGTTGTAACACAACCATAAACTCTATTCCTCTTATTAAATGAATGAGGCAAATTTTTTGCCTCTCTTCAAAAAAAAGTCCCACATATATATGAACAATGGGTAAGTTATTCCTTGCGCTCGGCAGCTACCGTGTGCGTGAGGCAAGCGCACAATGGCTCTGGCAGGACTTGAGTCGATTGATGATTTCGCCATGCGCATCACAGGCGTGGCGAATTCCTTGCGCTCCCACAGTGACGAGATCGTGCAGAAATTCCTTCGCATCATTCCCAGCAAGTTTGTTCAAATGGTGATCTCAATTGAGATGCTGCTGGACCTGCACACCATCACCATTGATGATGTCACCGACCGCCTTTGAGTTGTTGAGGAGTGCTTGGACTTGATTTGAGACGGCGGTGGTGGTCTTCTCCTCACCGAAGAGGTATGGGAGGTGCGTAACCATCAGCCGAGCAGCGACGGTGCTTTGGGCAGCCGCGGTAGCCGTGTCCGCGACACAAAGAACAACCGCGGTCGCAAAACCGTTGTGCGGCGCACAAAACTTGTGACTTTTCTGTTTCCTTTCTCATCTATTTATTCATGCTACAAGCAACGTGCAAGCCCACAATCCACTACGTTCGTGGTATTCCACAAACAGATGGTGCCACGCATAAAACTCGCTCCAAGTTGTTTTAAACTTGGAGCCAAAGTCAAACAGAAACTGAAAAAACAGGAAACGGGAAACGCTGCCATGGCAGCCTAGAACTGCTTCCATGACAGTCAAAACACACTGCCATGGCAAACGATCGAAAACGCTGCCATGACACGATCTGAGCTGCGGCTAGACTATTCAACATTTGATCAAGATCTTGAACATGACAATGTGGTTAAACTCATATGGGAGGTTCAAAAGGATGAAATATGGCTTGGGTAAATATTTGAGAGGAAAATATTTTTTTAACGGTACAAATACCATTTCTGGCCTTTTCAAAAAGTATTCTTAATAAATGCTTAAATATCCTTTAAAATATTATATCTCGTTATAATTGCACTTGTCCTTCAGTTTGCTGTTATACTTGTACTGATTGTCTCTTGATTTTATAAAGATTATATTTTGATTTCCAAAATAATTAGTATTTGAATCTTAGTTTGAACTAGTGGCATGGATTTTTTATACCCTGAATTCATCAGTTTTTAGGAAGATTTAAAAGTTTAATTTAAGTTAGGAGCCAAACCAAATGTTTTCTTATCCTTGAATTACTTGATTCCTTTATTTTTTTATCCAAGTTGAATTCCGTAATTCATATGAATTCAATTCGATTTGACCAGTTCATTTAGGTACTTAGGCGAATGTTTGAATGTTCAAAACGCATGCTTTGAGTCTGAAAATATTTGAAATGATCGTATTTGCTTTATGTGCTAGTACTGGTACTTTTCACATGAAGCGGCACTTTAAAATTTGGGGTTACGAAGAAAAAATTGATATTGAATGACTACTTGTGACTCTTAAGTTGCTCCTGCAGTCCTGCTCATGACTCTAATTTTTACGACTTTCTGTAAATTGCTTTATAAGGATATGATGATAGAGATTAATTTGCATGACCCTAATTCTCACGTAGCCCGTCCTTTTGCAGGTCAATGCTATGGTTGCACCTGTACTGAGCGTGTTGATATGAAACATCCCAGTGATGAAAACTACAGGCATGGTGATCTGAAAACACCTTTGTCATGCATGGGTTTCATCAATGCAGATCTTCTAACCAGTATGTCAGAGTGGACTGCTATTTATAACGAAGATGGGCTGAAAGCTCAAGAGGATAGGGTGAGGCTTGAATGCAAGGTAGTGCCACCACATCTTGTGCATTTAGTTGTACTCCCTCCTGTCCTTTTTACTTCGCATATTAGAATTCTCTGAAGTCAAACTTTACAAAGTTTGACCGTATTTATATGGAAAAATATCAACATATGTCATGCTAAAGTTATACAATATGAAACTTTAAGTCATGACACATCTATTGATATTGATTTCAGATTGTGAATGTTGATACTTTTTTCTAGAAAGTTGGTCAAACTTTACGAGGCTTGACTTCAGTCAAATCTTATATGCGAACTAAAAAGGACCGGAGGGAGTATTATTATTAATTAACTTGCTGTTACTGAAGTAATTATTCTTCTCACATATTTGTTTCTTTTTAGATGCTTTATGATCCGGATTCTGCAAGAGGCAAGGAAGATACTGATGAAGACGTTGATGGCCAGAGAAGGACGGTGAAATATGTTGTACCAGCTAGGCGCTTACTGATTTCGGGCGGTGGTGTGTGACGGGCTACCCATTTGCTTATATTATTTAAGTTATACATTGAGAAGAAACGATATAACTGTATAATTTGCTACTCCCTTTGTCCCATAATATAAGAACGTTTTTGACATTAGTGTAGTGTTAAAAACGTTTTTATATTTTGAGACAGAGGGAGTAGTTATTTGCAGCTTTGGCTGATTTGAATATGTGAGTGTTCTATACTTTGATAGTAAAAATCAACCCAATCAATCACCGGCTGTGGTGTGTGATGTGCTACCTTTTTTTTTTAGTAACTTGCACTTTGTTGCCGATATTATTAAAAAGGAGCCAGCACATAGTACAAAATCTGGGTGTTACAAGAGGTTGCGGTTAAGGTGACCCACGCCAAGCTAAACTAAAGACCTTGTTGCGTGCAAGGGAGTCTTTGTTTTTCAAAGTGCAACCAAGATCGCGCACGTGGCTGGGCCCGTCCCAGCGCCGCTCACCTGGGCCACGCGCGCCGCGTTGGAGGTAGAGCACGCCTGGGTGAAACGACAAAGAGTTATCGCCTGACACGCAAGCGGCCATTTTGGGTGGTACACTAGTGTCCCACTCCACACACTCGTTTGATGAACAATCTATACCTATATCTATTAATAAAGCAAGATGTGTTTCTTCAATTTTTTTCATCCGTTCATCATTGAAAAGATTTTTATTCTAAACAAGGTGGTACTAAATTTTTGTGCGTCCATCTATTTCAAAAGAAAAACAGTTTTATCAGAAATTTTGTACGCCGCGCACACTGCGGCCCAGCAAAGCAAGCCCATTGGTTTCCTGTCCATGCATATGAGAAATATTATTTACTGCAGGTGGCGGCAAATAGTCAGAATTTCCCACATGGCACCGAAACTGGACCGGCTGGTTCTCATTTTTTCTATATTTTGTTTCTATTTTTATTTAATACTTATATTTATTTATTTTTTACAACTTTATTTTTCCTTTTTTCATTTTCATTAATTCTATTTTTAAATTTTTTCAAAGTTCCATTTTTTTTGTTTAAATTTTCGAGAAATCAGCAGAATTTCAAAATAAAAATCCCATTTTGAGATATGTTTGAAACTTTAATTTTTTTCTTCTCTTTCCATTTTTTTCAAAACTAGAAAATGTTCGCATTTTTAAAAAATGTTTATGTTTTCTAAAGTTGTTCGAGATTTTCAAAATAAATCATATTTTACAAAATGAGACAAATTCGAAAAATATTCATGTTTATTGAAATGTTCACAAATTTAAAGTATTGTTGTGTTGAAAAAACACTTTAAAAAATATTTTCAATGTTCAAAACATGTTTCCATTTTCACAAATTGTTCACAAATTCAGAAAAAATGCTTTCTTAAAAAGGGGTTCATGTTTTCAAAAACCGTTTGTGAATCAAAAAAAAACATTTCAAATTATGTTCGTATTTTTCCGAAATTAATGAATTTTTGAAAAAAAAATGCTCGCATGTTTTAGAAAAAGAATCTGGATTTCAAAAAAAATTCACATTTCAATGAATATTCAGAATCATAATTATCACTTTATTTTTTGAAAAGATCAAAAAAGACTAGAAAGATGAAAAGAAGTTTCGAATGTTACGGTACGTTATGTTCTTAAACATTCGTGTTGGACATTTTTTAGCAGGAGCTGTTTGTTTTAATGGCTATCAGCACGTGATAGTCAGAATTTCCCACATGTCGCCAAAGATTGGACCAGCCCGTTTTCATTTTTTCTATATTATGTTTCTGTTTTTTATCCTTCTTTTTTATTTTTATTTCTTTCCAACTTTATTTTCCCTTTTGTCATAAATTCTGTTTTTTCATAGTTCCATTTTTTAAAAAAAATCGTAAAATCAGCAGAATTTCAAAAAAAATCCCATTTTAAAATATGTTTGAAACTTTAATTTTTTATTCTCTTTCCAATTTTTTCAAAACTAAAAAATGTTCGAAAATTTTAAAAAATGATTATGTTTTCCAAAGTTGTTTGAGATTTTCAAAATAAATTGTATTTTATCAAATGATACAAATTTGAAAATATTCCTGTTTATTGAAATGTTCATAAATTTAAAGTATTGTTTGTGTTGAAAAAGCACTTTAAAAAATTGTTTTCATTGTTCAAAACATGTTTCCATTTTCACAAATTGTTCACAAATTCAGAAGAAATGCTTTCTTAAAAAGGGCTTCATGTTTTCAAAAACCGTTTGTGAATCATTAAAAAACATTTCAAATTTTGTTTGCCTTTTTCTGAAATTAATGAAATTTTTAAAAAATGCTCGCATGTTTTAGAAAAAGAATCAGGATTTAAAAAATTGTTCACATTTCGAAGAATATTCAGAATCGTAATTATTACTTTATTTTTTGAAAAGATAAAAACCAGAAATATGAAAAAAAAACAAATGTTACGGTACATTATGTTCCTAAACATTCGTGTTGGACATTTTTTAACAAGAGCTGTTTGTTTGAATGGCTATCAGCACGTGGTGGATATAGAGGTCATGAGTCTAATCCTTCAATTCAAAGATTGTTTTGGATTTTTATTCGTGTCTTACGAAGACACGTCGTTTTGGTAACTGCCAGTGGCCTAACCCATAATCGAACTATTGTGCATCCCACATGCCATTTGACGATAAAAGAGAATATGTTGGTTGGCTATAATTAAAAGAAATTGTAGGAACATGCCAATAAAAGAGGATATACTGGTTTGGCTCTGATTAAAAAAATGTCGGCAAGTAAGCTCTAAAATAATTAAAGAGAAATAACCCTGGTAAAGCAGGGACTATGTGGTTATGCGCTGATTATGGCAATGAAAGGGGATTCACAGAATTAGTAATCCATCTGGTTACGCCATCGTAGGAGAGAATGATCGAAGGAACTATACCAACCATAACATAGACACGGAGGCGGACCCGGAGAAAAAAAGGCACGGGTTGAGTGGTGGCCACCACACCGACCAACCCCACCACTATCAAGATCTCGCAGGCCAAACATGACCCAAGAGAACACTGCAACTCCTCGCCCTGTCGCCCCACCGCTGCGGAGACCGTTTTGATGGACACATCAATTACCTCTCCCGATGCTTCTCACAAAAAAACCTCCCGTTGCAACGCACGGGCATATGTGCTAGTGACAACCAATTTGGCCTAACTCGTGCGCAACAGAGTTCATGTTGCGTCTACACGCCGTAACACTCTATTTGGAAAACCACATTTTCAGTTGAAGCTTCAAATCTTCAATGATTGCTGCATATGGCGAGGAATCTACATGTCGGACGTCCATCGCCTCTGACAGAAGTTCAGAATCCGTCTCGAAGGACACCCTGACCATGCCGAGCTCTGTTGTTGTTGATATCGCCGCCGCCAGCGCGTTAACCTCTGCTCCGAAGGCATCATAAACATGTTCTTGCCTTCCCTCCCTGGCGATGATGACGTGCCCTGTGCTGTCACGAGCCACCACTCCCCATCCGCTGAAAGAACTTCCCGGTGTGAACGCGTCGTCAAGGTTAACCTTGATGGTCTCGTTCGTGGGCGGCTGCCATCTCTGAGCTGGCTGTTTAGGCTGCGCCTTCGAGAAAACCTGCTCATACTCGAGAGCATCACAACGGGCTCGTCTCGCTACCTCTGCAGCCTGCACTGGGTGTGCTCCTTCTCTGACCTTATTCCGGTTATTCCACCAATGCCACGAAAAGGTTATGATCAGCACCCGTTTTTTTCATCCAGCCCCCATAAAGAGTCAAGCATTGTATGCACACTCCTGATACCCTCAAGGCGACTATGTTCCAGCTCCAAGCCCAGATGTCTCCATACTTCCTTTGCAGCTTTGCATTTTATGAACAGGTGACCCCCATCCTCCTCCCCTTTCCCACACAGAAAGCGGTGCGACGACTCAAGCTTCATGCCACGCCTCATCAAATTGGTGCACAAGGCGAGGGACTCGTGGCGTATGCGCCAGATGAACATCTGCAATTTTGGTGGGCAGGGTATTTTCCATATTCGCTTCCAGCTCTGGTCCGTCCATCTTTCCAGTTGGCCCGCTCCCTCCGTGCTTGTACTAGGGGCCCCATTCCTTCCCTGCTTGTTCAACTCCATAAACTTGTAGGCGCTTTTGACTGAATGATTACCCTTCGAGTCAAAATGCCATGCGATGAAATCCTCGACTCCTTCCCTCAGTGGAATCTGCAGTATGTAGCGGGCGTCCTCCTCACAAAAGGTGTCTCGAACTAGGCATTCGTCCCAATCGCCCGTGATCGGACAGATTAGTTCATGCACATAATTAAGCAGACTAGATCCCTTGGGTGTTATCACCTGTCTCGACCAGGGCCTAGGTAGCCATGGGTCTTGCCAGATCTTGATGCTTGTACCGTCTCCCACTCGCCAGATGTAGCCCTTCTTCACCCTTTTCCGATTTAGGTTTGTCCTTATCAGGCTGAAACTTTTTCACATAAGCATCACAACCCCAAACTTTAAGAAACGACAGCTTAGGTTTCTAGCCAAACCACAGTTCATATGGTGTCGTCTCAACAGATTTAGATGGTGCCCTATTTAACGTGAATGCAACTGTCTCTAATGCATAACCCCAACATGATAGTGATAAATCGGTAAGAGACATCATAGATCGCACCATATCTAATAAAGTACGGTTATGACGTTCGGACACACCATTACGCTGTGGTGTTCTAGGTGGCGTGAGTTGCGAAACTATTCCGCATTGTTTCAAATGAAGACCAAACTCGTAACTCAAATATTCTCCTCCACGATCAGATCGCAGAAACTTAATTTTCTTGTTACGATGATTTTCCACTTCACTCTGAAATTCTTTGAACTTTTCAAATGTTTCAGACTTATGTTTCATCAAGTAGATATACCCATATCAGCTCAAGTCATCTGTGAAGGTCAGAAAATAATGATACCTGCCGCGAGCCTCAACACTCATCGGATTGCATACATCAGTATGTATTATTTCCAATAAGTCAGTTGCTTGCTCCATTGTTCCAGAGAACGGAGTTTTAGTCATCTTGCCCATGAGGCATGGTTCGCAAGCATCAAATGATTCATAATCAAGTGATTCCAAAAGCCCATTGGCATGGAGTTTCTTCATGCGCTTTACACCAATATGACCTAAATGGCAGTGCCACAAATAAGTTGCACTATCATTATTAACTTTGCATCTTTTGGTTTCAATATTATGAATATATGTATCACTACGATTGAGATTCAATAAACCATTCACCTTTGGTGTATGACCATTGAAGGTTTTATTCATGTAAACAGAACAACAATTATTCTTTGACTTTAAATGAATAACCGTATTGCAATAAACATGATCAAATCATATTCATGCTTAACGCAAAACACCAAATAACATTTATTTAGGTTCAACACTAATCCCGAAAGTTTAGGGAGTGTGCAACGATGATCATATCAATCTTGAAACCACTTCCAACACACATCGCCACTTCACCCTTAACTAGTCTCTATTCATTCTGCAACTCTCGTTTCGAGTGACTAATCTCAACAACTGAACTAGTATACTGAGGGGTTGCTATAAACACTAGTAAAGTACACATCAATAACATGTATATCAAATATACTTTTGTTCACTTTGACATCCTTCTTATCCGCCAAAGACTTGGGGCAGTTCTGCTTTCAGTGACCAGTCCCTTTGTAGTAGAAGCACTTAGTCTCAGGCTTAGGTCTAGACTTGGGCTTCTTCACTTGAGCGGCAACTTGCTTGCCGTTCTCTTGAAGTTCCCCTTCTTCCCTTTGCCCTTTTCTTGAAACTAGTGGTCTTATCAACCATCAAAACTTGATGCTTTTCTTGATTTCTACCTTCGTTGATTTCAGCATCATGAAGAGCTTGGGAATCGTTTCCATTATCCCTTGCATATTATAGTTCATCACAAAGTCCCAGTAACTTGGTGATAGTGACTAAAGAACTCTGTCAATCACTATCTTATCTGGAAGATTAACTCCCACTTGATTCAAGTGATTGTAGTACTCAGACATTCTGAGCACATGCTCACTAGCTGAGCTATTCTCCTCCATCTTGTAGACAAAGTGCTTGTCAAAGGTCTCATACCTTTCAACATGGGCATGAGTCTGAAATACTAATTTCAACTCTTGGAACATCTCATATGCTCTGTGGTGTTCAAAATGTCTTTGAAGCCCCGATTCTAAGTCGTAAAGCATGGTGCACTAAACTATCAAGTAGTCATTATATCGAGCTCGCCAAACGTTCATAACGTCTGCATCTGCTCCTGTAATCGGTCTATCACCTAGCGGTGCATCAAGGACATAATTCTTCTGTGCAGCAATGAGGATAATCCTCAGATCACGGATCCAATCCGCATCATTGCTACTAACATCTTTCAACTTAGTTTTTCTCTAGGAACATATCAAAAATAAACAGGGAGCTACATCGCGAGCTATTGATCTACAACATAGTTATGCAAATACTATCAGGACTAAGTTCATGATAAATTAAAGTTCAATTAATCATATTACTTAAGAACTCCCACTTAGATAGACATCCCTCTAATCATCTTAAGTGATCACATGATCCATATCAACTAAACCATGTCCGGTCATCACGTGAGATGGAGTAGTTTTCGATGGTGAACATCATTATGTTGATCATATCTTCTATATGATTCACGCTCGACCTTTCGGTCTCCAGTGTTCCGAGGCCACATCTGCATATGCTAGGCTCGTCAAGTTTAACCCGAGTATTATGCATGTGCAAAACTGGCTTGCACCCGTTGTATGTGAACATAGAGCTTATCACACCCGATCATCACGTGGTGTCTCGGCACGACGAACTTTCGCAACGGTGCATACTCAGGGAGAATACTTGTACCTTGAAATTTAGTGAGAGATCATCTTATAATGCCACCGTCGATCTAAGCAAAACAAGATGCATAAAAGATAAACATCACATGCAATCAATATAAGTGATATGATATGGCCATCATCATCTTGCACTTGTGATCTCCATCTCCGAAGCACCATCATGATCACCATCATCAGTGGCGCGACACCTTGATCTCCATCGTAGCATCGTTGTCGTCTCGCCAAAAATTGCTTCTACGAATATCGCTACTGCTTAGTGATAAAGTAAAGCCATTATAGGGCGATTGCATTGCATACAATAAAGCGACAACCATATGGCTCCTGCCAGTTGCCGATAACTCGGTTACAAAACATGATCATCTCATACAATAAAATATAGCATCATGTCTTGACCATATCACATCACAACATGCCCTGTAAAAACAAGTTAGACGTCCTCTACTTTGTTGTTGCAAGTTTTACGTGGCTGCTACGGGCTGAGCAAGAACCGTTCTTACCTACGCATCAAAACCACAACGATATTTTGTCAAGTTGGTGTTGTTTTAACCTTCTCAAGGACCGGGCGTAGCCACACTCGATTCAACTAAAGTTGGAGAAACTGACACCTGCCAGCCACCTGTGTGCAAAGCACGTCGGTAGAACCAGTCTCGCGTAAGCGTACGCGTAATGTCGGTCCGGGCCGCTTCATCCAACAATACCACCGAACCAAAGTGTGACATGCTGGTAAGCAGTATGACTTGTATCGTCCATAACTCACTTGTGTTCTACTCGTGCATATAACATCTACGCATAAACTTGGCTCGGATGCCACTGTTGGGGAATGTAGTAATTTCAAAAAAAAACCTACGCACACACAGGATCATGGTGATGCATAGCAACGTGAGGGAAGAGTGTGTCCACGTACCCTCATAGACCGAAAGCGGAAGCATTAGCACAACGCGGTTGATGTAGTCATACGTCTTCACGATCCGACCGATCCAAGTACCGAACGCATGGCACCTCCGAGTTCAGCACGTGTTCAGCTCGATGATGTCCCACGAACTCCGATCCAGCAGAGCTTCACGGGAGAGCTTCATCAGCACGACGGCATGATGATGGTGATGATGATGCTTCCGACGCAGGGCTTTGCCTAAGCACCGCTACGATATGATCGAGGTGGATTATGGTGGAGGGGGGCACCGCACACGGCTGGGAGAGATCAATAGATCAACTTGTGGTCTAGAGGTGCCCCCTGCCCCCGTATATAAAGGAGCAAGGGGAAGGTCGGTCGGCCCCTGTAGGCGCGCCAGGAGGAGGAGTCCTCCTCCTAGTAGGAGTAGGACTCCCCTCTTTCCTACTCCTACTAGGAGGAGAAAGGACGCGGGAGAGGGAGAAGGAAAGGGGGCGCCCCCCCCCCTCCTAGTCCAATTCGGTCCAGAGGGGGAGGGGCGCGCGGCCTGCCCTAGGCTAGCCCTTTCTCTCTACTAAGGCCCATAAGGCCAACTATTTCTCTCGGGGGGTTCCGGTAACCCTTCGGCACTCCAGTTTTCTCCGAAATCACCCGGAACACTTCCGGTGTCCGAATATAGTCGTCCAATATATTGATCTTTATGTCTCGACCATTTAGAGACTCCTCGTCATGTCTGTGATCATATCCGGGACTCCGAACTACCTTTGGTACATCAAAACACAAAAACTCATAATACAGATCGTCACCGAACTTTAAGCGTGCGGACCCTACGGGTTCGAGAACTATGTAGACATGACCGAGACATGTCTCCGGTCAATAACCAATAGCGGAACCTGGATGCTCACATTGGCTCCCACATATTCTACGAAGATCTTTATCGGTCAAACTACATAACAACATATGTTGTTCTCTTTGTCATCGGTATGTTACTTGCCCGAGATTCGATCGTCGGTATCTCAATACCTAGTTCAATCTCATTACCGGCAAGTCTCTTTACTCATTTCGTAATACATCATTCCACAACTAACTCATTAGTTACAATGCTTGCAAGGCTTCTAGTGATGTGCATTACCGAGTGGGCCCAGAGATACCTCTCCGACAATCGGAGTGACAAATCCTAATCTTGATCTATGCCAACTCAACAAGTACCATCGGAGACACCTGTAGAGCACATTTATAATCACCCAGTTACGTTGCGATGTTTGGTAGCACACAGAGTGTTCCTCCGGTAATCGGGAGTTGCATAACCTCATAGTCATAGGAACATGTATGAGTCATGAAGAAAGCAATAGCAGTAAACTAAACGATCAAGTGCTAAGCTAACAGAATGGGTCAAGTCAATCACATCATTCTCCTAATGATGTGATCCCGTTAAGCAAATGACAACTCATGTCTATGGTTAGGAAACTTAACCATCTTTGACTAATGAGCTAGTCAAGTAGAGGCATACTAGTGACACTCTGTTTGTCTATGTATTCACACATGTACTAAGTTTCCGGTTAATACAATTCTAGCATGAATAATAAACATTTATCATGATATAAGGAAATAAATAATAACTTTATCATTGCCTCTAGGGCATATTTCCTTCAAGTACAATAGTGATCTAGGAATAGATCACTGGACAACGGTCGAAATTATCCTTAGTGGAATAAGGATATGTTTCTCGATTATGGAGGTGACAAATGGTTCGTCGTAAAGGGTTGCGTCAATGCAAGTTTTGACACTTATCCAGATGACTCTAAGTCTCAATCTGGATACATATTGAAAGTGGGAGCAATTAGCTAGAGTAGCTGCTTGCAGAGCATTGTTGACATAGAAATTTGCAAAATACATACGGATCTGAATATGGCAGACTCGTTGACTAAACTTCTCTCACAAGCAAAACATGATCACACCTTAGTAATTTTTGGGTGTTAATCACATGGCGATGTGAACTAAGATTACTGACTCTAGTAAACCCTTTAAGTTTTGGTCACATGGCGATGTGAACTATGGGTGTTAATCACATGGTGATGTGAACTATTGGTGTTAAATCACATGATGATGTGAACTAGATTATTGACTCTAGTGCAAGCGGGAGACTGAAGGAAATATGCCCTAGAGGCAATAATAAAGTTATTATTTATTTCCTTATTTCATGATAAATGTTCATTATTCATGCTAGAATTGTATTAACCGGAAACATAATACATGTGTGAATACATAGACAAACAGAGTGTCACTAGTATGCATCTACTTGACTAGCTCATTAATCAAAGTTGGTTATGTTTCCTAACCATAGACATGAGTTGTCATTTGATAAACGGGATCACATCATTAGGAGAATGATGTGATTGACTTAACCCATTCTGTTAGCTTAGCACTTGATCGTTTTAGTTTACTGCTCTTGCTTTCTTCATGACTTATACATGTTCCTATGACTATGAGATTATGCAACTCCCGATTACCGGAGGAACACTTTGTGTGCTACCAAACGTCACAACGTAACTGGGTGATTATAAAGGTGCTCTACAGGTGTCTCCGATGGTACTTGTTGAGTTGGCATAGATCAAGATTAGGATTTGTCACTCCGATTGTCGGAGAGGTATCTCTGGGCCCTCTCGGTAATGCACATCACTATAAGCCTTGCAAGCAATGCAACTAATGAGTTAGTTGCAGAATAGTGCATTACAAAATGAGTAAAGAGACTTGCCGGTAATGAGATTGAACTAGGTATTGAGATACCGACGATCGAATCTCGGGCAAGTAACATACCGATGACAAAGGGAACAACGTATGTTGTTATGCTGTTTGACCGATAAAGATGTTCGTAGAATATGTAGGAGCCAATATGAACATCCAGGTCCCGCTATTGGTTATTGACCGGAGACATGTCTCGGTTATGTCTACATAGTTCTCGAACTCGTAGGGTCCGCACGCTTAACGTTCGGTGACGATCGGTATTATGAGTTTATGTGATTTGATGTACCGAAGGTAGTTAGGAGTCCCGGATGAGATCGGGGACATGACGAGGAGTCTCCAAATGATCGAGATGTAAAGATCGATATATTGGACGACTATATTCGGACATCGGAAAGGTTCCGAGTGATTCGGGTATTCTTTCGGAGTACCGGGGAGTTACGGGAATACGAGGAAGAAGTATTGGGCCTCATGGGCCAAGTGGTGGAAGAGAGGAGGCAGGGCGCGCGCCCCCTAGCCCAAACTGAATTGGACTAGGGGGGCGGGCCCCCTTTCCTCCTTTCCTCCCTCTCCTTCCTTCTCCCCTTTCCCCTTCCTTTCCCCCTCCTAGTAGGAGTAGGAAAGGGGAGTCCTACTCCTACTAGGAGGAGGACTCCTCCTCCTGGCGCACCCTAGGAGGGCCGGCCGGCCTCCCCCTTGCTCGTTTATATACGGGGGCAGGGGGCACCCTAGAACACAACAAGTTGATCATTGATCCCTTAGCCGTGTGCGGTGCCCCCCTCCACCATAATCCACCTCGATCATATCGTAGCGGTGCTTAGGTGAAGCCCTGCATTGGTAGCAACATCATCACCGTCATCACGCTGCCGTGCTGACGGAACTCTCCCGTGAAGTTCTGCTGGATCGGAGTTCGTGGAACGTCATCGAGCTGAACGTGTGCTGAACTCGGAGGTGCCATGCGTTTGGTACTTGGATCGATCGGATCGTGAAGATGTTTGACTACATCAACCGTGTTCTCATAACGCTTCCACTTGCGGTCTACAAGGGTACGTAGACGATACTCTTCCCTCTTGTTGCTATGCATCACCATGATCTTACGTGTGTGTAGGATTTTTTTTTGAAATTACTACGTTCCCCAACACCGACAGCTTTTAAAATTGGCCTTTATAATTTCTAAAAATGGTTAGATAACTCCTTTTGGCCTCTTTTTGTGTCACCTAGAAATAATGTGCTTGATTTATGAGATAAGTCTCATATCTAACAAGACTTGTTTAGATTTACAATTTAATAGAAAACCGTAACAAAAATTAAAATAAAAGAAAGTGCAAAAAGAAAAATAGAAAAGGCCCCCCTCCCCCACTGGGCCTGTTGGCCCAGCTGGCCGCAACCAGCCAACCCACCCCGTACCTCCCTCACCTAGATGGCCCAACCCCCCACTAGTAACCCCCTGACAACCGCAAACCCTAGCCCACCACCCACATAACCCCCCACTCCCCCTCGATCTCTCTCTCCCTCGCCCCTCGCGGTCCAGATCAGGATCGGGCACCCCCCGTCGTCGCGTCCCCGCTCGCCGTCGCCCACGCCCCGCCGACCGTCGCCACCTCGCCGTACCACCGCGTCGTCGCCTCGTTCTCCACCTCCCCGACGGACGCCTTCCCCGACCTCCTTCCCGCCGGCGCCATCGCGCCTCACTGCCGAACTCCCCTACAACGGGGGTGAGAACCCCATCCCCCTGCTTCCCTCTCCTCGTCGTCCCGCACGTCCATCCTCGCGCTCATCGCCGCCCCACGCCTGTGCTCCCTCGCCCCGTACTCCGGTCGTGCTCGGCGTGCGCGCGCCAGCGCCTTGGCCGTGTCCACGCCCCTGGCCTTCTCTGCCGTGGCTGATGCCTCCTCTGCCGACCGCGCCCGCGGTGCTCCCCGCCTCTGCACCCTAGTCGCGAACCGCGCCCCGCCGCCTCCACCTCCCCCACGCGCGCCCTGCTGCTGCCGCTGCTTCCCGCGACCTCGCCGTGCCTACCGCCGCATCGCCCCGCCCCGCTCCCTGCTGCTGAACTGCCGCTGCCCCTGCTAGCTACCGCGCCCGCCGGAGCCCCGCTCCCACCGCTGCCGCCTACCTCGCCGGCGCCCCGCTGCCGCCCTGTTTGCCTCGCCCCACCGTGACCACCGGCGCTCGAAGCGCCCAACCGGGTGCGCCCCCATGGCCAACGCCTGTTTGGGCTTCACCCGCTAACGCCCCGCCCCGCTATGGCCTTTGTGCCACTGGACAACAAGGCCCACGCCTCTTAGAAAAAAATGAAAAAAATAATATAAAAATATTAAGTAATTAAAGAATTAATTAACTTAATTAATTATGTTTAATTAACCTAATCAATTGACTAAACTAATTAAACCTGTTAAGTAAGTCTTAGGCAATGACATGTGGACATTCATTTAAAAGCCTGTTTAAAAATACCTAAGTCAATGACATGTGGCCCCTCACCTAATCTGTTAAAATTAATTAAACTATTAATTTACACTGTCTTTTTGACAGCTAGGGCCCACCAGCGAGTTTGACCAGGCAACGTTCACCCAGTCAACTGCTGACTGGACTGTTGACCTTGACCCTGCCCCCACCTGTCATACACAGGGGCTGGCTACTTATGTGTATAAATAGTATTTTCAGTTTATTTTTTAATTAAAGTAATCCTAGAAAATCATTAAAATTTTAAAAAATTATATAAAATAAACCGTAATTTGGATGAAAATACTTTGTACATGAAAGTTGCTCAGAACGACAAGACGAATCCGGATATGCAGCCCGTTCGTCCGCCACACATCCCTATCATAGCGAACATGCAACTTTTCCCCTCCGGTTCATTTGTCCAAAAACGCGAAACACAGGGAATACTTTCCCGGATGTTTCTCCCCTTCGCCGGTATCACCTATCCCTACGTTAGGTCACCCCTAACACAACGTATTGCCGCATCTTGCTTTGTGTTACATTTGATTGCTCTGTTATTTATTGTGGTCCCCCTCTGTTAGTTCTTTCCGGTAGACTTTGAGACTGCTGCCGATGTCCGTGTGTTCGACTACATTGAAGATGACCCCTCCTTGCCAGAGCAACCAGGCAAGCCCCCCCTGATCACCAGATATCGCCTATTCTTCTCTCTATTGCTTGCATTAGAGTAGTGTAGCATGTTACTGCTTTCCGTTAATCCTATTCTGTTGCATAGCCTGTCATTGTTGCTATAGTTGTTGATACCTTACCTGCAATCCTAAATGCTTAGTATAGGATGCTAGTTTATCATCAGTGGCCCTATCTTCTTGTCTGTCTGCCATGCTATACTATCGGGCCGTGATCACTTGGGAGGTGATCACGGGTATATACTTACATACATATTATATGATACATGATGGTGACTAAAGTCGGGTCGACTCGTAGAGTACCCGCAAGTGATTCCCATGTGGGGGCTGAAGGGGCAGGTGGCTCCATCCATGTAGTGGTGGGCCTGAGTTCCCGACGGCCCCCGAATGTTACTTTGTGGCGGAGCGACAGGGCAGGTTGGGACCACCTAGGAGAGAGGTGGGCCTGGCCCTGGTCGGTGTTCACGGATACTTCAACTAACACGCTTAACGAGATCTTGGTATTTGATCTGAGTCTGGCCACTGGCCTATACGCACTAACCAACTACGCGGGAACAATTATGGGCACTCGTCGCCGTGGTATCAGCTAAAGCCACGTCAGCGACTGAGCGGCGCGCGCCGGATTGGACTGTAAGCCTACTCTTGTATTAAGGGGGCTAGGTCTGCTTCTGGCCGCCCACGCAACGTGCAGGTGTGCAATGGGCGATGGGCCGAGACCCTTGCGCCATACGATTTAGACCGGCGTGCTGACCTCTCTGTTGTGCCTAGGTAGGGCTGCGATGTGTTGATCTTCCGAGGCCGGGCATGACCTAGGAAAGTGTGTCCGGCCAAAGGGGATCGAGCGTGTTGGGAAATGTGGTGCACCCTGATACGTCCCCAACGTATCTATAATTTTTTATTGCTCCATGCTATTATATTACCTGTTTTGGATGTTAATGGGCTTTATTTTACACTTTTATATCATTTTTGGGACTAACCTATTAACCGAAGGCCCAACCCAAATTGCTGTTTTTTGCCTATTTCAGTATTTCGCAAAAAAGGAATATCAAACGAAGTCCAAACGGAATGAAACCTTTGGGAACATGATTTTCTCAACAAACATGATCCAGGAGACTTGGAGTGGGCATCAAGAAACAATCGAGGAGGCCACGAGGCAGGGGGCGTGCCTACCCCCCTGGGCGTGTCCTCCACCCTTGTGGGCCCCTCGTTGCTCCACCGACCTACTTCTTCCTCCTATATAAGTCCACGTACCCCGCAAACATCTAGGAGCACCATGAAAACCTAATTCCACCACCGCAACCTTCTGTACCCGAGAGATCCCATCTTGGGGCCTTTTCCGGAGCTCCGCCGGAGGGGGCATTGATCACGGAGGGCCTCTACATCAACTCCATGGCCTCTCCGGTGATGTGTGAGTAGTTTACTTCAGACCTTCGGGTCCATAGCTAGTAGCTAGATGGCTTCTTCTCTCTCTTTGGATCTCAATACAAAGTTCTCCTCGATTCTCTTGGAGATCTATTTGATGTAATCTTCTTTTGCGGTGTGTTTGTCGAGATCCGATGAATTGTGGGTTTATGATCCAGATTATCTATGAACAATATTTGGTTCTTCTCTGAATTCTTTTATGTATGATTGGTTTATCTTTGCAAGTCTCTTTGAATTATCAGTTTGGTTTGGCCTATTAGATTGTTCTTTCTTGTAATGGGAGAAGTGCTTAGCTTTGGGTTCAATCTTGCGGTGCTCGATCCCAGTGACAATAGGGGAAACGACACGTATTGTATTGTTGCCATCGAGGAAAAAAGATGGGTTTTATATCATATTGCATGAGTTTATCCCTCTACATCATGTCATCTTGCTTAAGGCGTTACTCTGTTCTTATGAACTTAATACTCTAGATGCATGCTGGATAGCGGTCGATGTGTGGAGTAATAGTAGTAGATGCGGAATCATTTCGGTCTACTTGTCGCGGACGTGATGCCTATATACGTGATCATTCCTAGATATTCTCATAATTATTCACTTTTCTATCAATTGCTCAACAGTAATTTGTTTACCCACCGTAATACTTATGCTATCTTGAGAGAAGCCACTAGTGAAACCTATGGCCACCGGGTCTATTTTCCATCATACAAGTTTCCAATCTATTTTATTTTGCAATCTTTACTTTCAATCTATATCATAAAAATACCAAAAATATTTATCTTATTATTATTATCTCTATCAGATCTCACTCTTGCAAGTGGCCGTGAAGGGATTGACAACCCCTTTATCGCGTTGGTTGTGAGGTTCTTATTTGTTTGTGTAGGTACTAGGTGACTCGCACGTGGTCTCCTACTGGATTGATACCTTGGTTCTCAAAAACTGAGGGAAATACTTACGCTGCTTTATTGCATCACCCTTTCCTCTTCAAGGGAAAACCAACGCAGTGCTCAAGAGGTAGCAAGAAGGATTTCTGGCACCGTTGCCGGGGAGATCTATGCCAAGTCAAGACATACCAAGTACCCATCACAACTCTTATCCTACGCATTACATTATTTGCCATTTGCCTCTCGTTTTCCTCTCCCCCACTTCACCCTTGCCGTTTTATTCGCCCTCCTTTTCCATTCCCCTTCTCTTTTTCAATTTGCCTCTTTTGTCTGTTTCTTGTTTGCTTGTGTGTTGGATTGCTTGCTTGTCACGATGGCTCAAGATAATACTAAATTATGTGACTTTGCCAATACCAACAATAATGATTTTATTAGCACTCTGATTGCTCCTCTTACTGATGTTGAATCTTCTCAGATTAATACTGCCTTGCTGAATCTTGTCATGAAATATCCGTTTTCTGGCCTTCCTAGTGAAGATGCCGCTTGTTGGGGAACGTAGCAATAATTCAAAATTTTCGTACGTGTCACCAAGATCAATCTAGGAGATACTAGCAACGAGAGAGAGGGAGTGCATCTTCAAAATTTTCATACCCTTGAAGATGGCTAAGCGGAAGCGTTACAAGAACGCGGTTGGTGGAGTCGTACACGCAGCGATTCAGATCACTATCGATTCCGATCTAAGCGCCGAACAACGGCGCCTTCGCGTTCAACACACGTACAGCCCGGGGACGTCTCCTCCTTCTTGATTTAACAAGGGGAGGGGAGAAGTTGAGGGAGAACTCCGACAACACGACGACGTGGTGGTGATGGAGCTCGTGGTTCTCCGGTAGGGCTTCGCCAAGCGCTACAGAGGAGGAGGGGGTGTAGGAGAGGGGGAAGGGCTGCGCCAGGGGAAGGGTGTTCGGCTGACCTCTCTCTCCCTCACTATATATAGGGGGAAGGGGGGTGGAGGAGGCGCCCTAGGGTTCCCTAGGGGAGGGGCGGCTGCCACAGGGGAAACCCTAGATGGGTTTGGGCGCCCCCACCCCTAGGAAACTTGCCCCCCCCCCCAAGCTGGGAGGGGTGGCTGCCCTAGGGGAGGCGCCCACACCTCTCCAAGTTATGTGAGATGGGGTGGGAGGGGCGCTCAGCCCCTTAGTGGGCTGATGTGCCCCCTCCCCTTGGCACATAAGGCCCCCCAATGCTTGCCGAGGCCTCCGAAACCCCTTTCGGACACGCTGGTCGTCACTCGGTACCCCTGGAACAATTGCGGACTCCAATATCCTTCGTCCAATATATCGATCTTCACCTCCGGACCATTCCGGATCTCCTCGTCACTCCCGGGATCTCATCCGGGACTCCGAACAACCTTCGGTAACCACATACTATTTCCCATAACAACTCTAGCGTCACCGAACCTTAAGTGTGTAGACCCTACGGGTTCGGGAACCATGCAGACATGACCGAGACATCTCTCCGGCCAATAACCAATAGCGGGATCTGGATACCCATATTGGCTCCCACATGATCCACGATGATCTCATTGGATGAACCACGATGTCGGGGATTCAATCAATCCCGTATACAATTCCCTTTGTCTATTGGTATGTTACTTGACCGAGATTCGATCGTCGGTATCCCTATACCTCGTTAAATCTCGTTACAGGCAAGTCTCTTTACTCGTTCCGTAACCATGATCCCGTGGCTAACTCCTTAGTCACATTGAGCTCATTATGATGATGCATTACCGAGTGGGCCCAGAGATACCTCTCCATCATACGGAGTGACAAATCCCAGTCTCGATTCGTGCCAACCCAACAGACACTTTCCGAGATACCTGTAATGCACTTTTATAGCCACCCAGTTACGTTGTGACGTTTGGTACATCCAAAGCATTGCTACGGTATCCGGGATTTGCACAATCTCATGGTCTAAGGAAATGATACTTGACATTAGAAAAGCTTTAGCAAACGAACTTCACGATCTTGTGCTACGCTTAAGATTGGGTTTTGTCCATCACATCATTCTCCTAATGATGTGATCCCATTATCAATGACATCCAATGTCCATGGTCAGGAAACCATAACCATCTATTGATCAACGAGCTAGTTAACTAGAGGCTTACTAGGGACATGTTGTGGTCTATGTATTCACACATATATTACGGTTTCCGGTTAATACAATTATAGCATGAAAAATAGACAATTATCATGAACAAAGAAATATAATAATAACCATTTTATTATTGCCTCTAGGGCATATTTCCAACAGTCTCCCACTTGCACTAGAGTCAATATTCTAGTTCACATCATTATGTGATTAACACTCATAGTTCACATCTCCATGTGACTAACACCCGAAGAGTTTACTAGAGTCAATAATCTAGTTCACATCGCCATGTGATTAACACCCAATAGTTTAGTAGAGTCAATAATCTAGTTTTCATCACCATGTGATTAACACTCAATGAGTTCTAGGGTTTGATCATGTTATGCTTATGAGAGAAGTGTCAGTCAACGGGTCTGCAACATTCAGATCCGAGTGTTCTTCGCAAATCTCGATTTCATATTGTAGATGTTGCTACTATGTTCCACTTGGAGCTATTCCAAATGGTTGCTCCACTATACGTATCCGGTTTGCTACTCAGAGTCATCCGGATATGTGTTAAAGCTTGCATCGACGTAACCCTTTACGCCGAACTCTTTATCACCTCCATAACCGAGAAACATTTCCTTATTCCTAAGGACAATTTTGACCGTTGTCCAATGATCCACTCCTGGATCACTCTTGTACCCCCTTGCCAGACACGTGGCAAGGCACATCGCGGTACACAGCACGACATATCGTATAGAGCCTATGGCTAAGGCATAGGGGACGACTTTCATCCTTTCTCTTTCTTCTGCCATGGTCGAGCTTCAAGTCTTAACTTCACACCTCACAACTCAGGCAAAAACTCATTCTTTGACTGATCCATCTTGAACTCCTTCAAGATCATGTCAAGGTATGTGCTTTGTGAAAGTCTTATCAGGCGTCTTGATCTATCTCTATAGATCTTGATACCCAACATGTAAGCAGTTTTACACAGGTCTTCCTTTGAAAAACTCCATTCAAACAACCCTTTATGCTTTTTAGAAATTCTACATCATTTCCGATCAACAATATGTCATCCATATATACCTATCAGAAATGTTGTAGTGCTCCCACTCACTTTCTTGCAAATACAAGTTTCTTGCAAACTTTGTATAAACCCAAATGCTTTGATCGCCTCATCAAAGCATATGTTCCAACTCCGAGATGCTCGCTCCAGTCCATAGAAGGATCGCTGGAGTTTGCATACCTTTTAGCATCCTTAGGATTGACAAAAACCTTTTGGTTGTATCACATACAACCTTTCCTCACGGAAACCGTCAAGGAAACTTTGTTTTGACATCCATCTACCTGATTTCATAAATGAAAATGTAGCAACTGCTAACATAGTTCTAACAGACTTTAGCATCGCTATGATTGAGAGAGTCTCATCATAGTCAACTCCTTGAACTTGTCGGAGACTTCTTTGAGACAAGTCGAGCTTCACAAACCGTGACATTACCATTAGCGTCTGTCTTCTTCTTAAAGATCCATTTATTCTCAATGGCTTGCCGTTCATCGGGCAAGTCCACCAAAGTCCATACTTTGTTCTCATACATGGATCCTATCTCGGATTTCATGGCTTCTAGCCATTTGTTGGAATTCGGGCCCACCATCGCTTCTTCATAGCTCATAGGTTCATCATTGTCCAACAACATGACCTTTAAGACAGGGTTACCACTGAGAAGTTGTACACACCCATGTCGACCTACGAGGTTCGATAGTGATTTGATCTGAAGCTTCGTGATCATCATCATCATTAGCTTTCTCTTCAACTGACGTAGTTGCCACAGAAACATCTTTCTGTGCTGCGCTACTCTCTGGTTGAAGTGAAGGTTCAACAACCTCATCAAGTTCTATCTTCCTCCCACTCAATTCTTTCGAGAGAAACTCTTTCTCAAGAAAGGACATGTTCTTAGCGACAAACACTTTGCCCTCAGACCTGAGATAGAAGGTATACCCAATCATCTTGTTTGGGTATTTTATGAAGACATAATTTTCCGCTTTGGGTTCCGATCGAAGCATATCGATATAAGCATCGTAGCCCCAAACCTTAAGAAACAACAACTTTGGTTTCTTGCCAAATCATAGTTCATACGGTGTCGTCTCCACGGACTTAGATGGTGCCCTATTTAAAGTGAATGTAATTGTCTTTAATGCATAACCCCCAAAAATAGCGGTAGATTGGTAAGAGACATCATACACCATATCCAATAAGGTTCGATTACGACGTTCGGACACACCATCGTGCTATGGTGTTCTAGGCGGTGTCAACTGTGAAACGATTCCTCCTTGTCTTTAGTGATTGCCAAACTCATAACTCAGATACTTTCCCTTTGATCAGATCGAAGGAACTTGACCTTCTTGTTACGATGATTCTCAACTTCACTCTGAAATTGCTTGAACTTTTCAAACATTTCAGACTTATGCTTCATTAAGTAAATATACCCATATCTATTCAATTCACCGGTGAAGGTTAGAAAATAATGATATCCACCGTGCGCGTCAACACTCATCGGACTGCACACATCAGCATGTATGATTTCCAATAAGTCACTTGCCCGTTCCATTGTTCCAAAGAACGGGGTTTTAGTCATCTTGCCAAAGAGGCATGGTTCGCATGTGTCAAGTGATTCAAAATCAAGTGACTTCAAAAGTCCATTATCATGGAGGTTCTTTCATGCGCTTTACACCAATATGACCTAAGCGGCAGTGCCACATGAAAGTGGTACTATCATTATCAACTCTACATCTTTTGGCATCAATGTTATGAACATGTGTATAACTACGACCGGGATTCAATAAACCATTCACATTGGGTGCATGACCATAGAAGGTATTATTCATGTAATCAGAATAACCATTATTCTCTGACTTAAATGAATAGCCGTATTGCAATAAACATGATCTAACCATGTTCATGCTCAACGCAGACACCAATGCAAACAACATTTGCCTAGGTTCAACACTAATCTCGAAGGTAGAGGGAGCGTGCGATGGTGATCACATCAACCTTGGAAACACTTTCAACACACATCATCACCTCGCCCTTCGCTGGTCTCCGTTAATTTCGTAGCTTTTGTTTCGAGTTACCAATATTAGCAACTGAACCGGTATCTAATACCCAGGTGCTACTAGGAGTACTAGTAAGGTACACATCAATAACACACATATATCAAATATACTTTTGTTGAAGTTGACAGCCTTCTTATCTACCAAGTATTTGAGGAAGTTCCGCTACCAATGACCATTCCCTATAGAAGCACTTTGTCTCAGGTTTGGGTTCTTGGGTTTCTTCACTAGAGCGGCAACTGGCTTGCCATTCAAGAAGTTTCCCTTCTTGCCCTTGCCCTTCTTTGAAACTAGTGCTCTTGTTAACCATCAACACTTGATGCTCCTTCTTGATTTCTACCTTTACGGCCTTAAGCACGATGAACAGCTCCGGGATTATCTTCCCTTGCATGTTATAGTTCATCACGAAACTCTGGTAGCTTGGTGATAGCGACTGGAGAACTTTTGTCAATCACTCTCTTATCTGGAAGATTAACTCCCACTTGATTCAAGTGATTGAAGTACCCCAGACATTCTGAGCACATGCTCACTGACTGAGCTATTCTCCTCCATCTTGTAGGCAAAGGTCTTGTCAGAGGTCTCAACCTCTCAACACGGTCATGAGCCTGAAATACCAATTTCAGCTCTTCGAACATCTCATATGTTCTTATGGCGTTCAAAACGCTTTTGGAGACCCGACTCTAAGCCATAAAGCATTGCGCACTAAACTATCAGGTAGTCATCAGAACGTGTCTACCAGATGTTCACAACATCCACAGACGACGCTAGAGGGGTTGGCACACCAAGCGGTGCATCAAGGACAGAAGCCTTCTGTGTAGCAGTGAGGACAATCCTCAGACTACGGCCCTAGTCCGCACAATTGCTTACAATATCTTTCAACTTTGTCTTTCTCTAGGAATGTATTAAAACAAAGAGATAAAGCGCGAGCTATTAATCCACAACATAATTTGCAAAGACAATTTATACTATGTTCATGATAATTAAGTTCATCTAATCAAATTATTCAATGAACTCCTGATGACCCACAGCTATAGGGGATCTATCGTAGCCTTTTTGATAAGTAAGAGTGTCGAACCCAACGAGGAGCAGAAGGAAATGATAAGCAGTTTTCAGTAAGGTATTCTCTGCAAGCACTGAAATTATCGGTAACAGATAGTTTTGTGATGAGGTAATTTGTAACGAGTAGCAAGTAATAAAAGTAAATAAGGTGCAGCAGGATGACCCAATCCTTTTGTAGCAAAGGACAAGCCTGGACAAACTCTTATATGAAGGAAAGCGCTCCCGAGGACACATGGGACGTCAAGCTAGTTTTCATCACAATCATATGATTCCCATTCGGTACTTTGATAATTTGATATGTGGGTGGACCGGAGCTTGGGTGCTGTCCTTACTTGGACAAGCATCCCACTTATGATTAACCCCCATTGCAAGCATCCACAACTACAACAGAAGTATTAAGGTAAACCTAACCATAGCATGAAACATATGGATCCAAATCAACCCCTTACGAAGCAACGCATAAACTAGGGTTTAAGCTTCTGTCACTCTAGCAACCATCATCTACTTATTACTTCCCAATGCCTCCCTCTAGGCCCAAACAATGGTGAAGTGTCATGTAGTCGACGTTCACATGACACCACTAGAGGGATGACAACATACATCTCATCAAACTATCGAACGAATACCAAATTCACATGACTACTAATAGCAAGACTTCTCCCATGTCCTCAGGAACAAACGTAACTACTCACAAAGCATATCCATGTTCATAATCAGAGGGGTATTAATATGCATAATGGATCTGAACATATGATCTTCCACCAAGTAAACCAACTAGCATCAACTACAAGGAGTAATCAACACTACTAGCAACCCACAGGTACCAATATGAGGTTTGGATACAAGAGATGAACTAGGGTTTGAGATGATATGGTGCTGTTGAAGATGTTGATGGAGATTGACCCCCTCCCGATGAGAGGATCGTTGGTGATGACGATGGTGATGATTTCCCCCTCCCGGAGGGAAGTTTCCCTGACAGAATAGCTCTACTGGAGCCCTAGATTGGTTCCGCCAAGGTTCCGCCTCGTGGCGGCAGAGTTTCGTCCCGAAAGCTTGCTTATGATTTTTTCTCGGGCGAAAGACCTCATATAGCAGAAGATGGGCATCGGAGGGCCACCAAGGAGCCCACGAGGCAGGGGGCGCGCCCCCACCCTCGTGGCCAGGGTGTGGCCCCCCTCTGGTACTTCTTGCGCCCAATATTTTTTATATATTCTGAAAAGTGCTCCCGTGGAGTTTCAGGACTTTTGGAGATGTGCAGAATAGGTCTTCAATATTTGCTCCTTTTCCATCCCAGAATTCCAGCTGCCGGCATTCCCCCTCTTCATGTAAACCTTGTAAAATAAGAGAGAATAGGCATAAGTATTGTGATATAATGTGTAATAACAGCCCACAATGCAATAAATATCGATATAAAAGCATGATGCAAAATGGACGTATCAACTCCCACTCAGATAGACATCCCTCTAGTCATCTAAGTGATACATGATCCGAATCGACTAGGCCGTGTCCGATCATCACATGAGACGGACTAGTCATCAACGGTGAACATCTCCATGTTGATCGTATATTCTATACGACTCATGTTCGACCTTTCGGTCTCTCGTGTTCCGAGGCCATGTCTGTACATGCTAGGCTCGTCAAGTCAACCTAAGTGTTTTGATTGTGTAAATCTGTCTTACACCCGTTGTATGCGAACGTTAGAATCTATCACACCCGATCATCACGTGGTGCTTCGAAACAACGAGCCTTCGCAACGATGCACAGTTAGGGGGAACACTTTCTTGAAATTTTAGTGAGGGATCATCTTATTTATGCTACCGTCGTTCTAAGCAAATAAGATGTAAACATGACAAACATCACATGCAAATCATAAAGTGACATGATATGGCCAATATCATCTTGCGCCTTTGATCTCCATCTTTGAGGCACGGTATGAACACCATCATCACCGACATGACACCATGATCTCCATCATCATGATCTCCATCATCGTGTCTTCATGAAGTTGCCTCGCCAACTATTACTTCTACTACTATGGCTAACGGTTGGCAATAAAGTAAAGTAATTACATGGCGTTTTCATTGACACACAGGTCATAAATAAATTAAGACAACTCCTATGGCTCCTGCCGGTTGTCATACTCATCGACATGCAAGTCGTGATTCCTATTACAAGAACATGATCAATCTCATACATCACATATATCATTCATAACATCCTTTTGGCCATATCACATCACATAGCATACCCTGCAAAAACAAGTTAGACGTCCTCTAATTGTTGTTGCATGTTTTACGTGGCTGCTATGGGTTTCTAGCAAGAACGTTTCTTACCTACGCAAAACCACAATGATGATATGCCAATTGCTATTTACCCTTCATAAGGACCCTTTTCATCGAATCCGATCCGACTAAAGTGGGAGAGACAGACATCCGCCAGCCACCTTATGCATCAAGTGCATGTCAGTCGGTGGAACCAGTCTCACATAAGCGTACGTGTAAGGTCGGTCCGGGCCGCTTCATCCCACAATGCCGCCGGATCAAGATAAGACTAGTAACGGTAAGCAAATTGAACAAATCATTGCCCACAACTGCTTTGTGTTTTACTCGTGCATAGAATCTACGCATAAACCTAGCTCATGATGACACCTTGAAGATCACTAAGTGAAAGCGTTACAAGAACGCGGTTGGTGGAGTCGTACACGCATCGATTCAGATCGCGGTCGATTCCGATCTAAGCGCCGAACAACGACGCCTCCGCATTCAACACACGTATAGCCCGGGGACGTCTCCTCCTTCTTGATCCAGCAAGGGGAGATGAGAAGTTGAGGGAGAACTCTGACAGCACGACGGCGTGGTGGTGATGGAGCTCGTGGTTCTCTTGCAGGGCTTCGCCAAGCACTACAGAGGAGGAGGAGGTGTAGGAGAGGGGGAGGGGCTGCGCCAGGGGAAGGGTGTTCGGCTGCCCTCTCTCTCCCTCACTATATATAGGGGGAAGGGGGTGGAGGAGGCGCCCTAGGGTTCCCTAGGGGAGGGGCGGCGGCCACAGGGGAAACCCTAGATGGGTTTGGGCGACCCACCCCTAGGAAACTTGCCCCCAAGCCGGGAGGGGTGGCTGCCCTAGGGGAGGCGCCCCCACCTCTCCAAGTTATGTCAGATGGGGTGGGAGGGGCGCTCAGCCCCTTAGTGGGCCCCCTCCCCTTGGCCCATAAGGCCCCCCAACGCTTGCCGGGGCCTCCGAAACCCCTTTCGGACACGCTGGTCGTCACCCGGTACCCCCGGAACAATTCCGGACTCCAATACCCTTCGTCCAATATATCGATCTTCACCTCCGGACCATTCCGGATCTCCTCATCACGTCCAGGATCTCATCCGGGACTCCGAACAACCTTCAGTAACCACATACTATTTCCCATAACAACTCTAGCGTCACTGAACCTTAAGTGTGTAGACACTACAGGTTCGGGAACCATGCAGACATGACCGAGACATCTCTCCGGTCAATAACCAATAGCGGGATCTGGATACCCATATTGGCTCCCACATGTTCCACGGTGATCTCATCGGATGAACCACGATGTCGGGGATTCAATCAATCCCGTATACAATTCCCTTTGTCTATCGGTATGTTAGTTGCCTGAGATTCGATCGTCAGTATCCCCATACCTCGTTCAATCTCGTTACCGGCAAGTCTCTTTACTCGTTCCATAATGCATGATCCCATGGCTAACTCCTTACTCACATTGAGCTCATTATGATGATGCATTACCGAGTGGGCCCAAAGATACCTCTCCGTCATATAGAGTGACAAATCCCAGTCTCGATTTGTGCCAACCCAACAGACACTTCCCGAGATACCTGTAATGCACTTTTATAGCCACCCAGTTACGTTGTGACGTTTGGTACACCCAAAGCATTCCTATGGTATTTGGGAGTTGCACAATTTCATGGTCTAAGGAAATGATACTTGACATTAGAAAAGCTTTAGCAAACGAACTTCACGATCTTGTGCTACGCTTAAGATTGGGTCTTGTCCATCACATCATTCTCCTAATGATGTGATCCCGTTATCAATGACATCCATGTCCATGGTCAGGAAACCATAACCATCTATTGATCAACAAGCTAGTCAACTAGAGGCTTACTAGGGACATGTTGTGGTCTATTTATTCACACATGTATTACAGTTTCTGGTTAATACAATTATAGCATGAACAATAGACAATTATCATGAACAAGGAAATATAATAATAACCATTTCATTATTGCCTCTAGGGCATATTTCCAACACCGCTACCCATCTAAACAACTTTGTTGATTTGTGTGATATGCAAAAGAAGAAAGATGTGGATAATGATATCGTTGAACTTAAACTATTTCTGTTTTCACTTAGAGATCATGCTAAAGCTTGGTTTTCGTCTTTACCTAAAAATAGTATTGATTCATGGAATAAGTGCAAAGATGCTTTTATCTCTAAGTATTTTCCTCCCGCTAAGATCATCTCTCTTAGAAACGATATTATGAATTTTAAGCAACTTGATCATGAACATGTTGCACAATCTTGGGAGATGATTAAATTAATGATACGTAATTTCCCTACACATGGTTTGAATTTATGGATGATTATACAGAATTTTTATGCCGGATTGAATTTTGCTTCTAGAAATCTTTTAGATTCGGCCGCAGGAGGCACTTTTATGGAAATCACTTTAGGAGAAGCTACCAAACTCCTAGATAATATTATGGTTAATTATTCTCAATGGCATACTGAAAGATCTACTAGTAAAAAAGTGCATGCAATTGAAGAGATTAATGTTTTGAGTGGAAAGATGGATGAACTTATGAAATTTTTTGCTAATAAGAGTGCTCCTACTGATCCTAATGATATGCCTTTGTCTACTTTGATTGAGAATAATAATGAATCTATGGATGTGAATTTCGTTGGTAGGAACAATTTTGGTAATAATGCGTACAGAGGTAATTTTAATTCTAGGCTGTTTCCTAGTAATTCCTCTAATAATTATGGTAATTCCTACAACAATTCTTATGGAAATTATAATAAGATGCCCTCTGATTTTGAATCTAGTATTAAAGAATTTATTACTTCGCAAAAGAGTTTCAATGCTTTGATTGAAGAAAAATTGCTTAAGATTGATGAGTTGGCTAGGAACATGGATAGAATTTCTCTTGATGTTGATTCTTTGAAACTTAGATCTATTCCACCTAAGCATGATATCAATGAGTCTCTCAAAGCCATGAGAATTTCCATTGATGAGTGCAAGGAAAGAACCGCTAGGATGCGTGCTAAGAAAGATTGCTTTCTGAAAGCGTGTTCTTCTAGTTTTCATGATAATAAGGATGAAGATCTAAAAGTGATTGATGTGTCCCCTATTAAATCTTTGTTTTGCAATATGAATCTTGATAATGATGGGACTAGATATGAGTCTAACTTTAGTTAAAAGGCATTCCAATGATTCGGAGTTTTTAGATCTTGATGCAAAAATTCTTAAAAGTGGGATTGAAGAGGTTAAAACTTTAGATAGCAATGAACCCACTATATTGGATTTCAAGGAATTTAATTATGATAATTTCTCTTTGATAGATTGTATTTCCTTGTTGCAATCTGTGCTAAATTCTCCTCATGATTATAGTCAAAATAAAGCTTTTACTGAACATATCGTTGATGCTTTGATGCAATCTTATGAAGAAAAACTTGAGTTGAAAGTTTCTATCCCTAGAAAACTTTATGATGAGTGGGAACCTACAATAAAAATTAAATTAAAGATCGTGAGTGTTATGCTTTGTGTGATTTGGGTGCTAGTGTCTCCACGATTTCAAAAACTTTGTGTGATTTGCTAGGTTTCCGTGATTTTGATGATTGTTCTTTAAACTTGCATCTTGCGGATTCCACCATTAAGAAACCTATGGTAAGAATTAATGATGTTCTTATTGTTGCAAATAGGAATTATGTGCCCGTAGATTTCATTGTTCTTGATATAGATTGCAATCCTTCATGTCCTATTATTCCTGGTAGACCTTTCCTTAGAACGATTGGTGCAATTATCGATATGAAGGAAGGGAATATTAAATTCCAATTTCCATTAAGGAAAGGCATGGAACACTTCCCTAGAAAGAAATTTAAATTACCATATAAATCTATTATGAGAGCCACGTATGGATTGCATACAAAAGATGGCAATACCTAGATCTATCCTTGCTTTTATGCCTAGCTAGGGGCGTTAAACGATAGCGCTTGTTGGGAGGCAACCCAATTTTATTTTTATTACTTGATTTTTACTCCTGTTTAGTCATAAATAATTTATCTAGCCTTTGTTTTGGTTGTGTTTTGTGTTTAATTAGTGTTTGTGTCAAGTAGAACCGTTGGGAAGCCTTGGGGAAAGTCTTTTTGATCTTGCTGTAAAAAACAGAAACTTTAGCGCTCACGAGAATTGTTGCCATTTTTATTTAGAAAGTGCTATTTAGTTAATTATTTTTTCAGATGATTAATATATAAATTACTCACGTCCAGAAATTTATTTTAGAATTTTTGGGGTTCCAGAAGTTTGCGTTAGCTACAGATTACTACGGACTTTTCTGTTTTTGACAGATTCTGTTTTTCGTGTGTTGTTTGCTTATTTTGATGAGTCTATGGCTAGTAAAAGAGTTTATAAACCATAGAGAAGTTGGAATAAAGTAGATTTAACACCAATATAAATCAAGAATGAGTTCATTACAGTACCTTGAAGTGGTGTTTTGTTTTCTTTCGCTAACGGAGCTCACGAGATTTTCTATTTTGAGTTTTGTGTTGTGAAGTTTTCAAGTTTTGGGTAAAGATTTGATGGATTATGGAACAAGGAGTGGCAAGATCCTAAGCTTGGGGATGACCATGGCACCCCAAGGTAAAATTCAAGGACACCAAAAAGCCTAAGCTTGGGGATGCCCCGAAAGGCATCCCCTCTTTCGTCTTCGTCTATCGGTAACTTTAGTTGGAGCTATATTTTTATTCACCACATGATATGTGTTTTGCTTGGAGCGTCTTGTATGATTTGAGTCTTTGATTTTTAGTTTACCACAATCATCCTTGCTGTACACACCTTTTGAGAGAGACTCACATGACTTGAAATTTATTAGAATACTCTATGTGCTTCACTTATATCTTTTGAGCTATATAGTTTTTGCTCCAGTGCTTCACTTATATCTTTTAGAGCACGGCGGTGGTTTTATTTTATAGAAATAGTTGATCTCTCATGATTCACTTATATTATTTTGAGAGTCCTTTAGAACAACATGGAAATTTTCTTTTAGGAAAAATATAAAAACTTTCATAGAAGTGCATTGCATACTATGAGAAGTTTGATACTTGATAATTGTTTTGAGATATGAAGATGGTGATATTAGAGTCATGCTACACTAGTAGAAAAAGGGTCAAATGTGAAGCACATTAGTGCCGGTTTGAATTTGAGCCGGCACTAATGGTACCATTAGTGCCGGTTCGAACGACTATGCATTAATGCCGGTTCGTGTTGAACCTTTAGTACCGGTTCGTGCCACGAACCAGTACTAAAGGGGTGATGGCAGGCTGGCGTCAGGCTAGGGCCCCACGATCACCTTTAGTACCGGTTCGTGGCACAAACCGGTACTAAAGGGCTAACCTTTAGTACCGGTTTGTGCCACGAACCGGTACTAAAGGGGTCTGACCTATAGTACCGGTTTGTGACACAAGCCGGCACTATAGGGCAATTTTCAAACTCTACCCCCCCCCGGTGTGTCACCATTTCAGTTCTGAAAAAATCAAAAGAAAATGATAAAAACTTCAAAAAATAAAATCCTTCGAGAGGTAGTTATATTACTACATCTACTAGTTAAGAAAATTTGAAAACTTAAATTTGGACATGTTTTGCAAAAAGTGTAGGGAAAATGTAAAACGGCTATAACTTTTGCATACGATGTCGAAAAAAACGTATAATATATCAAAAAATTCAGCATGAAAATCCGCATCCGATGGAGACCGCCTACGGCCTGTTTGCAATTTTTTAGAATCCTCAAATTCCAAAAGGAAAAAAAGATATGGTCAAATTTTAGTTTTTTTAAAGAAAAATTGTTAAATCTGGTCAAACTACTTATTCAAGAAGTATTAATGTTACTACATAATTATTCAAGAATATTAGTGTTACTAAATAATTATTTCAATTTTTTGAATTTTGGTCAAATTTGGTCAAACTATGGTTAAACCGTGGTCAAACTATGGTCAAACTTATTCAAGAAATATTAGTGTTACTAAATAATTACTGTTTTTTTAGAATAATAGTTTCAAACTCAAACAGTGAAATGTGTGACTTCATGCTCAAGCTAAACTCCTGAGGGTTAATAGGATTGGCATCTTACTATTGTTAGGAAAACAACAAGTGCAGACTTGGAAACGAAGGAGAATAGAACCCGAAAGTTAAGCGTGCTCGGTTTGGAGTAGTGAGAGGGATGGGTGACCGGTCGGGAAGTTAGATGATTTGGAATGAGTGATCCACACTTAAGCAGTTAAGAGAGGTGATTAGAGACTAAATCACCAAATAATTCAGAAAAATTAAAAATCGAAAAAAAATCAAAAAAAATTCCAAAATTTTCGAAAAAAATCAAAAAAAAATCTTTAGTACCGGTTGGTAACACCAACAGGTACTAAAGGTCCCCTATACCAGGGCGCGAGCTCACGCCACGTGGTGGCACTTTAGCGCCGGTTCGTGCCGAACCGGTACTAAAGGGGGGGGGCCTTTAGTGCCCACCAATTAGTGTCGGTTATGGAACCGGCACTAAAGGCCCTTATGAACCGGTTTTAAAGCTCCGTTTTCTACTAGTGCTAGTTGAGTAGTTGTGAATTTGAGAAATACTTGTGTTGAAGCTTGTGATTCCCGTAGCATGCATGTATGGTGAACCGTTATGTGATGAAGTCGGAGCATGATTTATTTATGATTGTCTTCCTTATGAGTGGCGGTCGGGGACGAGCGATGGTCTTTTCCTACCAATCTATCCCCCTAGGAGCATGCACGTAATACTTTGTTTCGGTAACTAACAGATTTTTGCAATAAGTATGTGAGTTCTTTATGACTAATGTTGAGTCCATGGATTATACGCACTCTCACCCTTCCACCATTACTAGCCTCTCTAGTATCGCGCAACTTTCACCGGTACCATAAACCCACCTCATACCTTCCTCAAAACAGCCACCATACCTACCTATTATGGCATTGTCATAGCCATTCCGAGATATATTGCCTTGCAACTTTCCACCGTTCCGTTATTATGACACGCTTCATCATTGTCATATTGCTTGCATGATCATATAGTTGACATCGTATTTGTGGCAAAGCCACCGTTCATAATTCTTCATAATGTCACTCATGCATCATTGCACATCCCGGTACATCGCCGGAGGCATTCACATAGAGTCATATTTTTTCTAAGTATTGAGTTGTAATTCTTGAGTTGTAAGTAAATTAAAGTGTGATGATCATCATTATTAGAGCATTGTCCCAGTGAGGTAAGTAAATTAAAGTGTGATGATTCCCCCACAAGTCGGGATGAGACTCCGGACGAAAAAAAAGAAGGCCCAAAGAAAAAAATAAGAGAAAAAGAGAGAAGGGGCAATGCTACTATCCTTTTACCACACTCGTGCTTCAAAGTAGCACCATGATCTTCATGATAGAGAGTCTCCTATGTTGTCACTTTCATAAACTAGTGGGAATTTTACATTATAGAACTTGGCTCGTATATTCCAATGATGGGCCTCCTCAAAATTGCCCTAGGTCTTCATGAGCAAGAAACACTACAAAAAAATACACTTCCGTGATGATACGTGTTTGTCACAGTAGGTCGCTTTTTTTGTCATGCATGTACATCCATGACAAATTTATGACAGAATCAAGATAGTCATACATGTGCTGTCGTAGAAGTGTTCCATGACATTACCAAAATTATCATCACGGAAGTGTCCACGTCCATGACGATAAATCGCGCGTCACAGAAGTGCTTTCGTCAAGGGTGACCGACATGTGGCATCCACCGTAACGGAACGCCGTTAAGCTATCGGGTCGGGTTTTGGATCCGATAACCCATTAACAGCCCCGACCAATGGGAAATTTCCACGTGTAAAATTCTTATTGGCCGGACGAAACACGTGTCAGCTCGTCAGTGGGTCATATAGGCGCCTATGATATGTCGACACGTGGCACGGCCCAACAGTGGCCCATTCCGGTGAAAAAGGCCGGCCCAGTAAAAATTAGCAGGCCGACCCATATAAGGCCTACTTGTGTCAGGTCCATTTAAGCCCACGGCCCATACGAGGTGTGCCAATTCGGCCCGTTAAAGATTTGACACCATTGCAGCCCATCGTCAGTTCGAGCCCGTTAACAGCCTGCTATATACTTGGGCTCAATATCGGCCCGATGAGATTTCGGCCTATTAACGGCCCATTTAATGGATGGGCCAATTTTCAGGATGTACATCTTTCAGCCTTTTAGCGACCCATTTAAATGTTGGGCTAATTTCCGGCCCGGTGTGTCTTTCAGTCTATTGACGGCTCATAAATCTGATGGGCCATTTGTAGTCAGACCTGAGTTTCGGCCTTTTAGTGGCCCATTTAAGTGTTGGGCCAATTTCTGGCCCGGTGTCACTTTCAACCTGTTGATGGCCCATAAATCAGTTGGGCCAATTGTAGTCGGACCTGAGTTTTGGCCTTTTAGCGACCCATTTAAGTGTTGGGCCAATTCCCGACCCTGTGTGCCTTTCGGCCTGTTAACGGACCATAAATGAGTTGGGCCATTTGTAGTTGGACCTTAGTTTTGCCCTCTTAATGGCCCATGCCCTTCATGGTCCAATACCAGCCCGGTTTGTCTTTCGGCCTACTAAAGGCCCACAACACAGTTGGGCCGTTTACAATATGACCTGACTTTCGGCCTCTTAGCGGCCCATGCTCTTCATGGTCCAATACAAGCCCGCTGTCTCTTTCGGCCTGCTAAAGGCCTATAGTATAGTTGGGCCATATGTAGCCCAAACTTAGTAACGGCCTGTTAACGGCCCATGAAATAAATTGGGGCCACCTATTGCCCGCTTCGATGTCGGCCTGTTAACGACCCAGGAGGTAAGAGGGCCGACCATTAACTTTCGGCCTAGTAACGGCCCATTAACTCAATGGGCCCACTAAAGTTCGTTCATGTATTTAGGCCAAATTAGATAATTTGAGCCCATTACGATGAGCAAAGGTACGACATACAGGGAATAACGTTGCACATCCAGAATATATTACAGGAAATTACATCCACTAGGCAATCAAAGATTGATGCCAATGCAAATAAATGAGCAGAACCTAACCATCTACAACGTCACAATCTGCAACCTCATCATAGATGACGCCCATAAGCATGTGGGCAAGTTCTTGCTGCTTTGCCACACTGTCTCTGAAAACATTGATCAGTTGTTGTGTCGCACGACTTTGCACCTCTGATTCATCCACCATTTCCATCATTGCTTCAGCCATTAATTGGTTCACAAACATACATTTATTCCGTTGCATTTGAGACAGAGGATATTGAACAGATTCAGATGGCGATTTTGGCAGGCTTGTATTATTGATAGTGGAGAGTGTCTTGACCACTGCATCGTAACATAAATTAGGACGGGAACCAAACAGATTAATCATGAGTTATTGCCATATTACCTGGCCTAGATTTACTGGAAAGAAACAATGGGGTTGCCTTGCTATTTTCAGAGTTTGTCTTCTTATCTTCAGCAGCCTGCACAAAATTAACACACTGGCATTGCTATCATTGGCCAAGTCAGATAATAGGAAAGCAACATTGACACAACGAACATTTGGGCAACTAGCCTACACCAAATTAACACAATATGGCATAGCTATCATCAGCCAGGTAAGGTAATACGAAAGCAACATTGACACAATGAATGAATGGGCAACCAGAGAAGCACTACAATTCAGTAATGTGCGTGATATGAGATAGCACATTCATGCAGCTCAGTACGCAAAACTACCAGGCAGTTTTCCTTACAAAAATCAACATTGGCGCCTTTAACATTTTGCTACAACTAATTTTAGATCAGATAAAGGTTAGATTCACGCCGATTAACAAAATACATGCTGATGTAAAAATATAGTGATATACAACAGGTACTTACATCAGCACTGGAGCACAGAGAATTCCCGCAAGATATTTTCCTCGAATACGATCCCAAAGGAGGAAGTCTTGTATCGTTTAACCTTATTTTCTAAAAGGGAGACGGGTAAGAAACATGTAGAAAATATGATCAGAATGCTATAAAATTTCATGATGCGAGGATACGCACACGCTTCTTAGAATGGAGTTGACATTCTTTTGCTGGACTGGAGCAGACTAGTTCTTTGGCCACTGGAATCTGCTTATTATCAGTGGGAGTTGGCTTTCTTTGTGCTGGAGCAGTATCTATGAAAAATGGAGTTGGTTTATTATCTCATGGCGTTTGGATCTTTTGCAAAGACCTGGTTTGTAACCCTTCAGATTCTAACATAGTCGTCTTCCCCTTGCATGCCTTATATAGAAGAATGGTGATTCAGTTATAAAACATGCTACAGCAGAGATGGAATAGGTACTAAAGAATAGAAAGGCATGACATATTGACATGTATTCACTCCATCCGGAAATAAATGGATGGGTCTAGGCGTATTTCAGTTAAATTTAGATCAGATAAAGCTTGGATTCACGCCGATTAACAAAATACATGCTGATGTAAAAATATAGTGATATACAACAGGTACTTACATCTACATTGGAGCACAAAGAATTCCTGCAAGAATCTTTCCTCATAAACGATACCATTGCAGAAAATCTTCTATCTGTTAAGCTTATTTTCTAAAAGAGAGATGGGTAAGAAACATGTAGAAAATATGATCAGCATGCTATAAAATTTCATGATGCAAGGATACACACACGCTTCTTAGAATTGAGTTGACATATTTTTGCTGGACTGGAGCGGACTAGTTCTTTGGCCACTGGAATCTACTTATTATCAGTAGGAGTTGGGTTTCTCTGTGCTGGATCACTATCTATAAAGACTGGAGTTGGTTTATTATCTCCTGGCGTTTGGATCTTTTGCAAAGGCCTTGTTTGTAACCCTTCAGATTCTAACATAGTCGTCTTCCCCTTGCATGCCTTGTATAGAAGAATGGTGTTTTAATTATAAAACATGCAGCAGCAGAGAGATGGAATAGGTACTGAAGAATAGAAAGGCATGACATATTGACATGTATTCCCTCCATCCAGAAAAAATGGATGGGTCTAGGTGTATTTCAGTTCTAGATACATCCTTTCTTATCCATTTCGGCAACATGTAATCCAGACGGAGGGAGTATGGTGTAAGAGCTAGGGATACGACAGGACAACACAGCAAAAAAACACTAGTTGAATGTAAAACTGTATGCTAGCGGAATGTAAAACAGGAAGGCATGACATATTCACATGCATGATCAGCATGCTAAGCACATGGCATTGCAACAGAGTAGATACACTCCAGGACATTATATGCATGTTGTACCCATATCACAGGCCAAGTTAGAGCAAGGACCTTGTGGGGTGAAGAGGATGCATCATCTTTCTGCAAGTCTTCTGAAGCACTGCCTTTACATGTTCCATCATATTGGGTATCATTGACATCAAGTTTATTGGCCTTTACATAGCTCCATGAGGTTCTTGTGGATATATCAGTGTGTGCAATTATATCTGACATGCATGGAAGACAACTAGTAGTTAGATTTATGTAATGAGTGCCTATAGGAGACAACATAAATAGTAGGACTGGGGTTAACTAGCAGCAATAGGTCTCATAAACTAAAGGGAGAACACAGATGAAAGCTACAGAATATGTATCATTTGTACTCGATATTAACTAGATGGCACACAAAAGTATTAAAGAACAACATAGGAAATACTAGAAGTGGTATAATACTATAATCACCAGCCTGTGGGATAGCATTGGCTGATGGATGATAACTATGGAACAGTGTTACCTAAAGAACAAGTATCTTAGCTGAACTATGGAACAGCATTAACTCCTGAACAAGACCCGTAAGAGATCAGCATGAATATACAGTGAAATGTGATGATCTATTTTCCATGCTTAGATGAATAACAAAGCCATAAATGTTGCACACAAGTAAGATGAGGGTACAACCTATCGGGCTGCCATCCATAGGAGTGAGCATCATGTGCTGACTTGTCGATGGCCCTGCAGTTGTTGTGGCTGTGCATGTCGGGCACGCGCATTCGATGCAGGGAACTGTTGAGTGGGGACTATAGCTCCCTTCTGGTGTATGCTTCCCTTGTTGGAGCAGCTGCGGTGAGTCGGAAGACGGTGTGTTTGAAGATGCAGATAACGCATAATGTTAAGAACGACATATTTCTTTGATCTGAAGAAATACACTAAGAGATCAACAGCAAGGTACGAGAGTGATCACACGTCTGTTGACTGAAGACTAAATTGGGGTCACACGATTTTATTTTATTTTGGTACTGTCCGATCTACGCCGGATGGCTGGCCATCTTGTGCCTCCTGGCTGACACTGTTCGGAATCTTCCCCGAAGAGCCAGCGACCAACGGCAGAGCAGCCTGCCTCCGCCGTCCATGGCCCCGGCCAAAACCCCGCTCCCCGCCCCACCGCACTGCCGTGGTTGCGCCGCCCCGGGCCAATCCACAAAGACTCCCCGTCATCCAGATCTGGCGGCGGCAGTACGTTCAACCCACGCAACTCTAAAAGATAGCCATCTAAGCACTGCTTCCGCGACGAACTTGCGGCACCACACCCTTACGTTAGACACCAGCCAACCGGCAGCCTAGGAGCTCCGCCGCCTCGAGGGGTGCTGCTTCCCATTGCAAATCGATTGGCCCAGAATAAAATTCAGACAACTGACGCCTAAATAAAGTGATCTAAGATGAGGGTGCGACCTATCTGGCGGCATGGTGAAGTAGGCAGGTCCAGCTGCCGAGTCGGTGAGGCCGGCGCGGTTGCGGTGGCGACCGGCGGCAGGGAAAGAGCGATGTCGCGACGGTCGACGGCTACGCCGAAGCAGCGCCAGGACTCTGGACGGATCCGAAGTTGGAGCCGCTCCGGCACCGTGAACAACGGCGGGGGTTGAATCGGCTCCGGTACGGTTCACATGGCCGTCGTCGAGGCAGCACCAGCAGCACGGAGTAAGAGGCACACGGCCCAGTGCACGACGGCAAATGGACAGCGTCTCCGGCATTAGGGAGGAGGGCGGCTGTGAAATTGGTGCGGTGGGGGGCGCCATGGAGGTGGGGCTGAGGTTTCGCGGCTCGGGAGAAGGGAGCTTCCCAGGGAGAAGGTGATTTGGCGCCCACGAGGTATGAATGGGTGCGGGCGGGGGGAATTGGGAGGGGAGTGGAACCATGTCTTACGGACGCATTTGTCTGAAATGTGAGGGGGAGTTACAGTTCTACCCTTGCCTATAGGCTTCTCGGCTTGGGTCTGTGTACTGAGGGTCGGGGATAGTAGAGTAACTTTGCTTCTCCCCAAATAGTGGGCGGGAGTGATTTCGGGCGAGGAGGGCGTGTTTTTAACTATAGTGGGCGCGAGCGATTTCGGGCGAGGAGAGCGTGTTTTGAAATAGTGGGCGCGAGCTATTTCGGGCGAGGAGAGCGTGTTTTGCCGACCATGGTTTATGAATTATTCGGCACATGTCATTTCGACCGAGGAGAAGGCGCACTTGGATGAAGTTACGAACCTACCCTCGATGTACAACGGGCCGATTGATGCGTGTCCCACATAGGACGGTAATTTCGCGTCTCCCATTCATTTGCTCGGGCGAATTCCACCGAGCAGAGAGGATGTTTAATGGTTCGTTCAAATTTTGGGAGAACGAGCATCCATGTCTACCTTACCAAGTCGATTCGGATCAAATTTTGAAATATTAGCTTGCCGCTTCTTTTTTAGATGGAGAGATGATGCTCGGGAGTAATGTGTTTTTACATGCTTGTTGCTAGCGATTTACTATATGAAAAATAGTTGACCCACTCAAAAACGTGAATCAAACCCAAAATGAAATATCTCGATTCAATGAAATAGCTCGTTTAGTAGGTCAAAATAGTGAACTAAATCCAAAATTGAACACCTCAATCGAGTAGCATGTTGTACAGTATTATAGTACTCCATGAACATGTTGAAAGTCAAATTAATGAACTTGTTTGATATACACATATATCCGTTCATGTGTGGATTGCAGATAACATGTTCTCCAATTTAAATATTTGAATGCAAGTTTATATCGAAACATGGTTTATATCAGTCTTTGATGCATAAAACGCGACCTCTCCCTCTCCCGGACTCATGTTCTCTCTCTCTCGCCGACAATCTTCAATTCTGTCGCACGCATCCGACACAAAAACCTTGTTGGTCCCTCTCCCTTTCTCTCCATCTCTCTCTCTCTCTCTCTCTCTTTGTGTGTGTGTGGGGGGGGGGGTCTTTCTAGTTCGCATGCATATATACACCATCTATAGGTCTCTCTCGCACACTATGTATGATACTCTAGCTAGTCCAAGCTAGATATCTTGGGTGCACTCATCGTACGCACACGGATTCCTTGGCTCTTTGCCTGTAACTCTCTCATGCACCACTATGTCGTCTCAGAGCTCTCCCCCCCCTCTCAAACTCTCCATCCACCTGGGTCACACATACACATGCATATCTCACTCGCACTCGATAGGCCCATCTAAAACTCTATCTCTCCCCCTCGTTCTCTCTCCATCTCACACGCGCACACACACAATCTCATGCCCAGCTAGCCAAGTATGATGGTCTCTCACTCAATTGTAGGCACACGCAGTCCCCCCTATATGTATATGACTAGCTGATCTTAGTCTCCATCACAAACATGTGCATGGTCTATCTCGATTTCTCTCGAGGCATCTTTCTATCGCGCACGCACTCCCTCAATCTCCCACCCATATAGTCCCCTCACGATCTCGACGGGATCTCTCTATCACAAACACACCCTCTCTCCCTCCCCATGCGTTCATGCCATCCATGTGTCCCTCTCGGCCTTTGTTCCTTCTTGGCCACACCTCTATTGGACATGTGCTACAGCGGTGTCTCTCTCCGTTGCAAACAATCACACACTAGCTATCTTCGTGTATATCCTCGCCTCGCTTTTCCATCTCGGAGATGCATGCGTGATATGTTCGCATAAGAAACGAAAAAACACTCTCTCTTTCTAATTTATCGTTTGTTATCACTTTCTCTTTCACATGCATACTCTTTTTGCACACTTAATCATTCTCCTTCACACGCACTTGATTTGTCTCGACTGAGGCACTCTCCTCGGTCCATAGCATACATATTTATTGAAAAGTCAAACATCACAAAGTTTGACCATGTACGTGGAGAAAAAGAATTACATCTAGTACGGCAAACATATACCATTAGATTCACCATGAGATGTAGTTTTGTATGATGTATCTTTGGTATTGTAGATATAAATAACATTTGCGTAAACCTGATCAAAGTTTCCAAAGTTTGACTTCTAAAAAATTTACATGCACTCCATTATCGAGCTATCTGACGCACCACTCAGCCTTATCGGGGCTCCTCAATCTCTCTCAAACTTTATTGGTCAGTTTGGTTCGTGACCTGACCCTCATGCCTTGATGGCCGGTACTGCCTGGTGTGGACGTGAGATGTAAAATATTTCTGCCTGGCCAGGCTTGTGTGGTGCTGAAGCGTTTGGTTCATGCCTAGGCCAGGCAAAGCATCAACATCCCATCAATCAATCCATGCATCAATTATATAATGCTAATATCCATCCATGTTGCTGTTAGCCTCGTGGCCACACGACCAGGCACGGCCAAGCATTCGAAATCGGTCGCCTGGGCCAGGCTACTTGCAGTGTCTGGAGTTTAGCCAGGCTAATTAAAGTGCAAGGGAACCCAGGCCAGGCGGGCTTTCTTTTTACAGGGTAGCAACCAACAAGCGTGCATGAAATCCAGCCACAACCCCAGGCCAGGCAAAAGATGCTCAGGACGCAAGCCAAACTGGCCTTATATCTCCCTGGTTCACACATACACATGTCTCGCTCGCGCTATACGTATAGACCCATCCAACACTCTCCGCCCTTGTTCTCTCTCCATGTGACACGCACCCCCCTAAGTACCATAATCCCTCAATCCATCATAGGCGCAAGCACCCCCCCCCTCGATCCTCTGTATGATTATCTCTTACTAGCCATCAGGAACAAACGTATTGTCTCCTTCCATCCATACGTCTATCTCGATATCTCTCGGGGCATCTTCTATCGCGCACACACCTTGTCACTCGATCTCCCACCCATGTAGTCCCATCACGATCTCGAGGGGATCTCTCTATGACAAACATACACTCTCTCCTCCCCATGTCTGCATTTTCTCCGTACGTCTCTCTCGATCTCTCTCCCTTGTTTGTCAGACCCCTCTTGGCCACGTGCTAGGGGTCTTGCTCTCCCGGTTCCAAACAACCACAAACTATCTCCTCACCTTGCCTCCGTTGTCAAAGATGCATGTGTGATATGTTTGCATAAGACACATACACTTTTTCTCTACTTTTATCGTGTGTTGTCCATGTCTCTTTCACACACGCACACACACTTTTTTCACTCTCTCTCTCTCTTGTTAGGGATTCTGTCACGTCCATAAGCATATGGATGTTTTGAAAAGTCAAACCTCAGAAAAGTTTGACCAGGTATATGTGGAGAAAAACATTTACATCTGGAACGATCATTAGATTCATCACAACATGTACTTACTTCATACTATCATTTATCTTTGGTATTGTAGATATAAGTAATTTCTTTATAAACTTGGTCAAAGTTTCAAAAGTTTGACTTAAAAAAATGTTGGAACTACATTATCGAACGGAGGGAGTAGCTCTTTATCTCTCTCTCTCTCTGCTACCTCTCACGGGCCTCCCCTCTCACTCGAACTCTCTATACCGACGGATTATACGCTCACGGTGTCAGTGTATAGCTCCGTATATTGTTTAGTTGACCGGTCAACCAATCCACATGCTGCCTTGTCAGCTCGTGTTCTGTATCTTCGTGTGCTGGCCCATGTGGCAGTGGGTGAAAATAAGTAAACTAGAGGCCCATCTGACACGCGGTGAAGTAAACAAAGTTGAAACCACTCGGGGTAGCACCCCGCATGCTAGTAAATTGAGGGCGCATTGAGGACAAACTTCTTGCACAGGAAGGACGCACTCGCGCACAATTCACCACTACGCGGCGGCATGCACAGAAGGACACACTCGCGCACACCCAGCACACAACACACACCAGCACACGTGTACACCGGCGTCGCCGCCGGTTGAGATGGACGGTGAGGCAGCCAACAAGCGGAGGCGGCTCGAGCCAAAACCGCATCCGGCGAGCCTGGACTTCATCTGCAGCCTCCCCGACGACACGCTGCTCGTCATCATCGGCCTCCTCCCCACCAAATCTGCCATGCGGACCGCCCTGCTCTCCCGGTGGTGGCTCCCCCTCTGGCGCTGCGTCCCCCTCAACCTCACCGTCGACAGCTGCCTCTGCGATGGGGATTGCAAACGCATGGCCGCAGTCTCCAAGATCCTTTCATCGCACCCTGGGCCAGCCAAACGCCTTGACATCCGCATGTTCAGTACCAACTGCAAGGTCCAACCCAAGTTCGACAAGTGGTTCTTATCCCCCGCCCTAGATCAGCTCGAGGAGCTCAGCTTTGAAGCTGGACGATGTCGCTCTCTGCCACCGTCCGCGCTCCGCCTCACGCCAACGCTGCGCCGCGCCAGCTTCAGCTCCTGCTATCTTCCCCAGATTAATGTCACGCCCGCTCTTCTTCTCCCTCAACTCAAGCAGCTCGACCTCCTCGACGTTGTCATCTCGAAGAAGGCTATGGAGCACCTTCTCCGCAGTTGTACTGCGCTCGAGTACCTTCGTCTTGAGCAGATCCACGGGTTCATTAGCCTCCACATCGCCTCGATGAATCTCCGATGGATTTATGTGTCTTGCTGGCCCCGCAACAAGACATCAATTGGGAAGAGATCACTCCAGCTGTTCCACGTTATGGTCATTGAGAATGCGCCTTTCCTTGAGAGATTGCTTGTATCCGATCTAGAAGGTCCAACAAAAATCAGGGTCATTGACGCGCCGAAATTGATAGCGTTGGTGTACTCGTCTGCCAAATTCTCCGAACTCTTTATTGGATCCGTAATCGTTCAGGTATAACACTCATCTTCTTCTCCGTCTTCTTGAAATTCACATTTTTAAATTTCTTCTTGATGTATTTACGACCGTCTTCCAGAAAATGATTCCCACAAGCTTGACCCAGTCCATGCGCACAATGAAGATCTTAGCACTAAAATATATCGGCCCCAATCTGGATCAAGTTGTTGGATTCCTTACATGCTTTCCGTGCAAGGAGAAGCTACTCATCGAGGTGAAACTTCTTTCCTATAAGTAAACAGTAATCACAACGTAGCTCAATTTTTTCGTAATTTTCCCAAATTACGATGACAAGTGTAGTGTTCAAAATTGCATCTACGCACTGCACCGAAAGAAATGTTTTTAGTATTTTTTCTCACGTGATCACCTGCATCGTTTTTATGTTGTACTACTATAGTAGCCTAGGCTAGTCATAGTGGAAAGTAACTTATGGTTACCCTAAGAGCAAGTACTACCTCCGTCCTAGTTTACTCTTCCAATTTTGTAGTATCAAAATTTGACCATAGATTTAACTGACAAAATGTTAATGGATGTCACTAAGAACTATATCGTTGGATTCGTATTTGAACATAATTTCAAATGGTGTAATTTTTAGTGACATGCATTGGCATTTTCTTAGGTAAATATATGGTCAAAATTTTATACTAAATACTAGGTAGTATTACAAAAGTGGGCTACGTAGGCCAAAACATGTGCCAAATTCACTTGTGATGCATTTGGCATCGATGCCCCTCCATTGCTCACCTGGTGTCCCAATCTGGATCACCTACTTTGCTCCGGTGCCAAATTAACTCACGCAATGAAAAAACACTGCGTGGGAGAGATAGAGGACTAAGGCAATAAAAAACACTTGTTTGGGAGAGTGAGAGGATGGTGTAGTTGGTTTGATTGATTTGTTTATACATGTGGGTCTGTGTGCACAGCGGTGCCAACTCTCTCACATCGCGTGAGCGGTGCCAAAATCTTTTGATTTGACATCGATGCGTATTATGTGGCATACTTTTGTGAAATATGGCATGGGCCACATAGTGGAAGGCAACAAATGCCCAAGCTCTTCACGTGCTCCTAGTTAAATGAGAGGAAACAGAGAGAGAGAGAGAGTGAAAAAATATCACTAGCCAGCCAACCCTATCGTATGAGCGAATGATATTGGTACCTCTTGATGACACGGCAATCTTATGCAACCAGCTGCTCTAATATGTTCTCTTCTTTTGCAGATAAAAAAAGACCCGAAAGTGAAAAATGTGCTGCACTATAACAATCTCATCGAATGCCTTGATCTCCATCTTACAGAAATTGATTTGATCGACTACCGAGGCAGCACATCTGAGATTAAATTGGCCAGGTTCTTTGTTCTGGAGGCAAGTGTGCTCAAGGTAATGAGGTTTGGCGTTCTCTGGCGCAACAATGAATGGCGTGCTGATCACCGCAAGCGTCTAAGCCTAAATGACAAAGTCTCCGCAGAAGCTGAATTTGTTTTTGAAACATCAAGTGGCCAGAGACTCAAAAACTTATTTGCCCATTAGTAACTTGTTAGGGCGGTGGATTTTAGTTTGTACGATAATGCTACATCCACCTAAAGTAACGAAAGTTCTTACATAAACTTCCTAGTAATTCCCTCTTCGTAGGTGCAGCATTACTCCTAACATTTGTAATATCAGTTTGAAAATTGTAATATTGCCGTGTCCTATTCCTGCGTTTTCAAAATCCTGCGAATCAAACAGGTCCTGAGTTGGTGATGATGTTGTGCCTCCCATCTTTCACCAATAACCGTAGGATCTAGATCTGACGCATACAAACCAAGCTTCTCCATTTTTGCAAAAAGATGCCCGCACTTGTTCCCTATTTACAAACAACTCCTTGTCTCTCACAATCAGCCTCATCTCCTCCCCACCACATCTAGGAGTAGAAGGCCGTGGAAAAATCTGGCGCAATGGCCGCTGCCGGAGCCATCTACCCCCAATCTTGGTGTTCCGTGCAATGCACGGGCATCTACGCACGGGAAATTATGTCGAACAGGGCTAGTTGTAAGCAGGCTAGCTCTACAGCCATGATGATAGTGACTGCAGACGGTGAGGCTGACTATGGTATGCCGAACATGGCGCCTATACTCAGGTGTCATCTTCGGCGTAGGGTCTTGTCACTTCACTGTGAGGAGCAGCACGTAATAATTTGACCAACAGGTAGTACTGTGTTAGTACTCCTACTACTACATTGGTAGTACTACTACTAGTACTAGTAGCACCACCGTCTGGATTTAGGAGTACCTCCACGTCCATCTGGATTTTAGTATTGACTAGCAATATCTAGTAATGCATGTCACCAAAAATGTACTACTCCCTCTGTAAATAAATACATGGTGTTTTATTCCTATCGGCGAGAGAACTTAATGTTTTTTTGCTAACTAGAGTACTGTAATAGGATTACATGCAATGAACTAAACACTGCATGTCATGTTTGGTACTAGTCTCAAGTCATTGAAAGCATGCACGACCCACATCTCTCATTGGTTGATATGTCACGAAATAAGAAACAAGGAGGGAGTTAATGCACCGTGCCTAAGTATTTTGGGATAATTTGGTTTTTGTAAGGTGACTTACACAACATTTTTGTTTACATGCATTAACATTTTATTAGTTAAATCAAAGGTCAAAACTTGGCGCAAAATGCAAAGGGGACCAATAAACTAGTAAACATCAAATTTCTCTCGTTTGGCCCCAACTAGAGGTCCGGTGAGATGACTATACTGCACCGGCACGGAGGGGGACGCAGCTTCATTGACTTACGGCAACTGCCTTTGGGTGAATGACACATGGCCCCAGGGGGTGGCTGGCCCACCTATCATATAGCCAAAGGCAGGTGCAGTAGAGGGCCGAGGAGTAGTACAAAATCCTACGCACCTACGCACGCTAACCAAGGGCTGAGTGATCACTCGAATCGCAAGATCAGTTGACTAGAAGCTACGCTAGACCCATGGAGGCGATGAGCGCGAGCATCAGCCGGCTGTGCCAGATGGTCCACGTCGCCGGCCTGCGGCCCGGAAGGTAGTATTGCTTGAGGCCGCCAGGGCGAGGGGCCGCTTGGATGACAGCTTCGCATCCTTGTTCGACGAGGTCCTCGTCGGTTTCCTTGACAAGTTCACCATCGTTAAGAAGCTTGCGGACGACTTTGACATAAGCCTCCAGCCGACGCGCCCAGGCTCTGCGATGCCCGCCACCCTCAACGGCCACTATGGTAACAACCTCTTCGACGCACTGGTGGCCCTGCGACTGCCCGCCGTCGCGCCAGAGAATGTCCACCTCGAGGTCGTGCTCGCCGCGCAGCGCCTGGCGCAGCAAGACACAATCGACATAATCACCCACGTCTACGTGCAAATCGTCCACAAGGACTAGTACATGCAAGAGGAGGACGATAGGACGCTGGCCTTCTTGGAGCGCAGGGTAACCTTGGACGGCACTGTTCAGAAGCATGTTGAGCTCGCCGCCAATGCCGCTGCTCCTGACACGTCGGTTGGTGACCCGGCGCACTAGGGCGTGAGGATGTCGTTGAACGTTGATGGATCCGTATGTATTTTTATCCTTCCGTCAAATCCATGTAGTAGTATATGATACTACAGTAATTATCTTACCTTTCGTATCAACTTCATAATTTTCATACGTACTCCATGCATGAACGGCGCCAGAAGCAAACTTCTCATTACTCTAGGCAAAATCGTTATTTTCTATCTATCGGCTGCGCCATGGAGTAGAACCAAATTTTACAAGTTACGAGTTCAAAAGGAAAAGCCTGCCGTGTTCGCGTCGCACCCCCACACGGTTGATCTGGCACGCCGCTCAAGCGGGAATGGGTGCGGTGTTGCATTTTCACTTACAAGTGGGACCGCAGTTGAGCAAACCGACTATCGGCAAACCCCCACCCCGCCCATCGCGCGATGGCTGAGAAAAGAGGACGGGAGGAAGAAGAGATGGCTGTAGCACAGACTCCAAGAAAATTGGTGTCGGATGGGACTCGTGTGGGTGGCGTGTGCCGTACTGCTAGACGTGAATGCTAGTTATGGCCCATGCCACCCCACTATATCGAGCCTATATCGAGGTACGTAGAACAAATTTCCTGCAGTCCGTGCTCAGCCCTCCTCTATCTCTCTTCTCAGCCAGCCAGCGGACGCGCGGAGCCCATCATCTGTTTGCTCACATGCGGCCCCACATGTCAGTGAAAACGCAAGAGGACCCACTGAACCTGCACATCTTTCACCTCGACGTGCTGGTGATGAAAAACAAATCCAATAAAGATCTTCGGTGGCCGCTTTTGGAGTTACTCAAGAGTAGTAAGATTCTATTTACAGTTTAACCCAAGATGCACATCTCGTGAGGAAGAACCCGACCAAATCTTCGGTTCTGCTCTCGGATTAGACTAGTTGTGCTAACTTAAAATTTTTATTGTGTACTCCCTCCGTTCCAAAATACTTGACTTCCATTTGTCCAAAAATGGATGTACCTATATACTAAGACATGTCTAGATACATATATATTTTGACAAATAGAAGGCATGTAGTATTGTGCAACGGAGGGAGTAGAATGGATGCAAGTTTTTGTATTGGGAAGAAGAGTACATCCATATATTGATAGAGCGCAATTTAGTAGATGTTCTATCACTTCTGGCTAGTATAGAATAGAGGCTAGACATGAGACTAGATGTGAGGAAGCAACGTCTACTTCTTTACACTCGAAGAAGAAAGAAGCACGCAAGATCGACCCTCCGCAGATCAACAATGAATGCATCGAGAAGGCACTAATCCAACTTACTACAGGAGTAGTCAAAATTATCGTTGGAGTTCGTGCAAAACGGAGGTCCGTTTGGGGTCGTGCGTTGGAGTTGGCCTTACAAGTGGGACCGCAGTTAAGGAAACCTTCTATCGGCAAACCCCCACCTCGCCCGCTGCGCGATGGCTGAAGTTAGAGAAACGACGAGGTTGAAGAGATTGCTCTCGCATGGACTCCAAGAAATAATATGGTGTCAGATGGATGTCGTGGTGGTGGCGTGTGTCGTACTCCTGGACGTGAATGCTTGTTCTGGCCCATGCCACCCTACTACTCCTACTACTTACTCCTACTATATACAGTATACTAGTATCGAGGATTTGAGGTGCTGGTTACGTACAACGAACACATTAACATATGGCTACAGTAAAAACACCTGCCCGACGCGCGAAGCATGTGAAGCTAGTAAAAATAGTGTACTACTATTGTTGATTGGCCTCATCCGATAACCTGTTGCAATGCACGTACAATTATGTATTCGGAAAATATTTTTTTGCCTCGTCGCACCACTCACTCAGAGAAGCGACTCGAAAGCCATTCATAAATTTAGTAAGTTTATCACAGGCATATCATTTTATTACATAGAACAACAGATCATCAACCCACATCAACAACGAGGATACATTATAAATACTAAAGTTTTCACCACACAACAAATAACAAGCAATGAAATGAACTTCAACTCAACCATTCCTCGGCGTTGGAAACGCTTGCTTTGAACCACAAGTGATTCTCTTGGACGGGCCATGCATTGTTGATCTGGAGACCAACGCAGGACTGATCATCCAGGCTGAAGCGGCCTACTATATCAGTACCAGGGTAGGGAACCACGCAAATGTCCGAGGTATAGACACAGTTGCTTCTCATAAATGTGTCAACAGCGGTTGGATCGCCTTTCACCATCATCGGATAGTTTCGTCCAAGGAAGAGCGAGTTTTCTACAAGACTATCAATTCTGTGCCAGGGAGAAGGAGTTGGCGCTACCACACTAGTATCCATCCCGAATACCATGCAACGGGTGTTGGAATAGGTCCAGAGAGTGCGACCATGGGAGACTACACCTGCTTCCTTAGCAGTAACATCATCAGTGGGCTGTATACACACAAGAGTAGGTGATCCATCGGGATTAGTTGCCAGGCGCCACAGAGTATATCGGTGCTGCTCGTCCTCATGCTCGTGATCATCACCATCGTCATCTCCCCCTTGGTTATAAAAATCTTCAAGTATAGGTGGTGGGATGTCCACAGGACCTTGGAAACACAAGAAGAAGGTTAATTAGTAAAGGGAAAGTTGCTAACCCGCATGCATGTGGATGAAACAATTATAATTACGGTGGAAGACAAACGTACCGAAAAAATGAGGATCCCATGCAAAAACAGTGCCATGAGAGGTGGCAGCAAACACAAGATCATTGTATTCAATTGCATCATAGTACACATCCGTGTATAGAAACTGATTTTTGAGTAATATCCATCCAGTCGAACCACGAAGGACGGCAACTAGCTTGTCGAAGATAGCAACAACATCATAGTTTTTGTAATTCCAAGAGCGGTTGGGAACTCGACAAATTGCTATCTTCAGTACACGACAGTCACCATGATCGTATTTGAACGTACGTAGATCATCTGTGTGCTCAACCTCAGGGCACTCGGAGATTTTTGGAAGTGGAATCCGCTGACGAGTGTACACATTCACAAGTTCCCACTCGCAATTGTACCCAATATAAACAACCCAATCTCCATTTGCGCTAGCCCAGGACTTACCCTTAAGTGGTGGCATCTTGACATCACACGTATCATTATCAAGCGGCATCAACTTGCACAAGGCGAGGTCTCCGTCGTCCGCTCGCCAACGAGCAGGGTCATGGCGAAGAAGATAGGGGAGATCAAACTGCCCCTTGACCCTTGGGTTCCTTGCAATGATGTTATTAGTTGAGTCGAGAATGGGCTGGAATGAACCTGCCATGCTAGCCGAGGTGATGACGTCGCATCGACCAATGAGTTCCTCCATCACGTCATCTTTCAGATCGGGGCAAGAATAATGAGGTCGTTTTCGGCCTGTTCCCTCCATGGAGAAGACGATCGAACAATGGCAGAAGAAAGGGTGAAGGGCTGAAGGAAAATGGAGGAGGGAGAGGAAGAGCGTGCGACAGCAGTTCCAAATCGAGAGGGAAAGGCGAAGAGTCGGTGGACGATTGCGAGTTTTCCACGGTTCACGAAGAGGCGCCCCGGCCTACACGTCCGTTCGGAAATACTCCTACTACTCGCCGTCGTCTCACTGATATGTTGGAACGGGACCACATGTCAACGAAACATGGTGTGTAATTTCTCGTGCAAAATGCGATCTGGCCGCGTTGGCTCGAGGTGCCGCATTAGTTATCGACCTTTATTTTTTTAATGGCGTGCCGATCAGTTTTGAAGCACGACTAACTAGTACTGTACGCAGAGAAAATATAAACTACTCTACCACTACCCCACCTCCAGTACTAGTAGTATATAAAAGATATATATAGGCTGGAGCTTCAGCGCTTTCTTGCTAAGGGCTGCCCACTTGCTTCTCACACTACCACCCTCTCTCCAGATCTAAAAAAGACGGCCCCTCTCTCCCTCCTCACCGGTGGTCACAGATCCGCCGGGGAAGAAAAGGACGTGCAACATTGACGCACTCGTCGTCGGTGAGCGAGGTCACGCATTGACGACAAGGTCGTCCTCTCAGACCTAGCGCCCGCGCGGGATGGCCTCCGTCCCCAAGCTCACTGCCGTAGTGTGTGTGGAGGACGACGACCACGAGCGAAGCCACTTCCCGCCGACCCTCAGGTATGCTACCTTTTTTGAGCCATAACCTTGTTCTATTGCCCCATCTGCTACGTCGTTGCATGTGGATCTTTTTCCACTCCACCATCTTCCCAATTTGCTATCCTCTACTCTGCTGGCCACGCAGACGAAAACCATAATTTGCACTATTAAAGGAAACCCTACTTCATGCAGACTAATCCATGTTTGGGTTGAATAAGGAAAGGAAGGGAGACTGTACTGTCCAAGAGAGTAGGCATCGAACCCGCATCTAGGTTGAAAAGGGGAAATCGGTAGCTAAGGAACGAGTCTCGTGTCTCTTGGTTGAAGAAGGGTAGAAAGGCATGACAACACAATAGAGAATGACCAGGTCGATCGGTTTGTTGTCCTCACATAGGAAAAAGGTGGCTAAAGAGAACAAAAATGGGACCATAATCCACATATGCTGCCTGGATATTTGTTGCTCTGGGCAACCATACCTCCCTCACCACTCTGCGTCCGTGGAGGTACATCGTACTGGTGCCTCCCATGCTCTTATTGCCACTTTTTTTGCTGTTAGTATAACGCCAGCAGTCAAGTCAAGCAATGCTACTGCTAAAGTGATGCCACATTTAACTAATGCCGCTCTCAGTCTAATGCCACCCATAAATTTAAGCAATGACATTTAATGTCACTGGATTATTTGAGGGCTAGCTATTGATTGTGGATGTATTAAAGATTTTTCAGCTATAAGGCATTCTAATGTTGTTGCACAGCCAGTATACCAATGATGAAACTTGTTACTCCCGTCAGATTTTTGCACTGTTAATGCTTATAGATTACATACCTCACTTTCATGAGATAAGTTAATTTTTTTGTACAGTGTCACCAAAATGCCAAGGCGCTGATGTCATTTTATTTTGGTTAAACTACACAGACAATTATGAAGACAAGAGGAAAGGTCAAGAGTGGGCACCTCCTCCTCCGGTTGTTCTCTTGAGGAGGTCTGTATGTTTGTCTCTAATGCCTGTCGACCACATACCTGACATCATGATGTAATGTTAAGTCATTTCCTTTTGTACAGTGTCACTGAATTGTCAAGGCGGTGATGGCATTTTATTTTAGTAGAACTACACAAAATTTGCTTAAAAGAAGAGGAAAGGTCAGAAATGGCTCACTTTTCTAGAAAAAACTATGTATGCCTTCCTCACATCAGCCGTTGTTGCTTTATTTATTCCTTCAAACAGGTGGTCAGAAACAGTCTTGCTACCTTTTCCCATTAAGAAATTGGAATGCTTATATTTGTGAGTCTATGCTTCAACTAGTGCCACTTTTAGAGTAATCACACTTTCAATATCTATGCAAACAGGGATGCTCGATTTTAGTGGAACTGCACAAAAAGTCCAACTGGTTCAACATCAGGGGCATGTTTTTTCCCAACCTTTATATCCAATTGGTGGCACTATGAGCTGTTCATTACGAAGGTACATGGTTTGCTACTATCTTGCTACTCTTTTTGTACTGTCATTAGATAGTAATACTAGTGGTTTGCATGTGAATTTATTGGCAGGGTGGACCTACATTGGAGGTGCAGGACAGGATTCAATGATTGGATGCTCAATTTCGGTTGTATCGATTTCACCTCTTCCATCACTGCGAACATGGATATCCTTGGTCTGATGAAGAATAGGCGCTATATTTCTGCTCTGAACCAGCAAATCAATTCAGTATGAAATTGTCCAGGGCAAAACATAACTGTATCAGATTGTCCAGTGCAGAACATGACAGATGCTAAGCGGAAGAGACTTGTTTAAACCGAAAATACAAGGTATGGTATATGTTTACTAGCTGCTTGATATTTGTGCAGACAAAGATGTGTGCCTGTTGCTATTTGGCAAACCAACAAAGTGCCCGCAATTTTGGTTGAACTGCACAAGAGAATAGTATAGTCACTACATGCAGTGCCATTTGAAAATAGACACAGAAAGATTGGATAGTCACTTCATGGACTGCAGAAAAGTAGTACTGTACTATTTATTGGCCAACACTAGGTGCTTCATTGCTTTGGTCTGATTATACAATGGGCATCATTTTGCCTAAGTTAAAGTTTGTATTCCGAAAATAGTCTCGCCGTGTGATCGAGAGAAGACCAAATCATATTGCAGTGGATGTTCCTCCATCATGTCTGGTTCATTCTCATGGTTCCAGCTGTTGGTGAAACCACTTACGTTTGCAAGAAGAATTGTAGACTTCACAAACAAATTTGTATTTCAGTCTGTACTGAATGTTGGCCAAGAGAAGCATCCATGTTAGTAGGAAGAACAGATGTTTTTTCTAGATCTTTGCTTTTGGAGCTATATATTTATATATGATCTGTGAGTCATTGAGATGCATTAACATGTTGATCTTATGTATGGGAATCGTACTAGTTAGTTTTAGTTGCGACGCAAGATCCGAAGTGGTTGATCTTTGCTTTTGGAGCTACATATTTGTATATGATCTATGAATCATTGAGATGCATTAAAAGTTACTTATTTCTGTTTGCTCAATGTTTACAAGTTACTGATCGATCACTAGCTAGCCTACAAATGCGCTCCTGGCAGTTTTATTTGCGACACAAGATGCAAAGTGGCAGTTTTTTGAATAAAAATGCCTACCCATGAAGAAACTGACAAGCTACACTATCGATCCTACACGGATAAAAATGCCTACCTCTGAAGAAACTGACAAGCTACACTATCGATCCTACACGGATAAAAATGCCTACCTCTGAAGAAACTGACAAGCTACACTATCGATCCTACACGGATAAAAATGCCTACCTCTGAAGAAACTGACAAGCTACACTATCGATCCTACACGGATAAAAATGCCTACCTCTGAAGAAACTGACAAGCTACACTATCGATCCTACACGGATAAAAATGCCTACCTCTGAAGAAACTGACAAGCTACACTATCGATCCTACACGGATAAAAATGCCTACCTCTGAAGAAACTGACAAGCTACACTATCGATCCTACACGGATAAATAGCGGATCATGCACGTACTACCTCCTTTCCGGTTTGCAGGGCTCAATTCAAGAAACGACCTACTTGATCCTACACGAATAAATAGCGGATCACACACGTACTAGTACCTCCTTTCCGGTTTGCAGGGCTTAATTCAAACCTCTCACCAACCAAGGTACTCCCTCCGTCCGGGTTTATTAGTCCCATGAGCAAAGCAGCAAGACCAAGGCATGGCAATAATTAACGGCATGCAGAAGTTTAAGCCTAATAAATTCCAGTGATTTAAGTGGCTGCATGCATGCCCTTGGCATGCAGAAGTTTAAGCCTAATTAATTCCAGCGATTTAAGTGGCTGCATGCTGCTTCGCGTATTGCCTGCGAGCGATTCTGAGTGCCTGCATGCAGCCGGCTGTAATTAAGGCAGCTAACTGATGCGAAAAAAGATACGCTTTAAATCCGTGGAATCATTATTGACAAGGAGGGAGATGATTCGAGTGCACTCGTTTGACCGCCATGCCGGCGTGCGACCCAGACGGGACGGGACGGCACAGTCATAATTTCAGTTTCTCTAGTTTTCCACGGCAAGTTGGCGCGCTAAGCCATTATGCATTGAATTCCGATGACCGTCGCGCTACCTTCCGCATATAAGTATTGTTTCCCGGCCTTCTCAGGTGCCACCGTGACCCAACTCGCCATATCCTCATAAGCCCCCACCGGCCCGACGTCGCTCGCCACGTCCGCCATGCCCCCACCTGTCCGCGGTAGGCGACGCCGGAGGCGGTCACCGCCGGAACTAGTGTTTGGGTTTTCACCGGAAGGCACACGGAGGGAGGAGGCATTCTATCTGTCTTTAGATGGCAATGCGGAGATCGAGGATTTGTTGGAGCGCGACCGCATGGCGGAGGAGCAGCGTCTCGCCGATTTGCGCCGCCAGCGGGACATGGAGCAGCAGCGCACCGACGCTCTGAGTCGCAAGCAGAGCGCCCGCAACTGGGCCGACTACGTGGAGGCCGGCGCCCGGCAAATAGCCCTGGAGGCTGTCGGGCACGCACGCGTTCGCGACGCCGATTTTTACTACCAGCTCGTCAAGTGGGTTTCCCGCTTGGAAGCCGAAGCTTCGGTGGACCACGCCGGCATGGAAAGGGCCAACGCGCGTGAGCAACGCGCCCTATCGTACCTCTGGCAAGTCCGAGGCGAGGCGGAGGACGCCGGTGCCGGCGTTTAGCATGGACAGCAGATGGCGGCCGGCATCGTCTAGTTAGCTAAGAGTAAGTTAGTACTTGTACGCTACTAGAGTGTTAGTGGGAGTAGATAGTTCACTTGGCTATGATGGTTGTCAACGTGGAAGTTCAGTACTTTATATGTGGATCAGACCTGTTACTTTGCTCTGAATGTTGAAGTTTCTGTTTGAACGTATGGAATGGGCTGTTATTTTTTTAAATGGGTTGTATTTGTCCTCCACGGTTTAGAGGCTGACTTGTGGGCCTAGCAAGTTGATGCGTACACAATCAGGAGATGATTGTACGTGGAGAGGATGACAACAGGGACCCGCCAAGGTCATGGCAGTACGCAAGCAAGTGCCTCCTTATTTCAAGCCAATAAAAAAATGGCTCCTCCTAGTGGATTTCTGACATCTGGGTCCCATGCCATTGTCAACGTAGTCAATAAACGAGAGAATTGCACAACGAGCGGCTGACACCAGGGACCCAGCAGCTCGCCCAGTTATTTTTGCTTTGGGTTAATTTGATAAATGCCACTCCAAATTTGGTGTATTCGAGAAATGCCACTGCAATTTCCAAACTTTGAAAAATGCCATTTCATGTCATTTCTAGTGGCATTTTTCGAAGTCTGGAGTGGCGTTTTTCAAAGTTTGCAAACTGCAGCGGCGTTTTTCAAAGTTTGCAAAAATTGCAGGGGCATTTTTCAAAGTTTGGAAATTGCAGTGGCATTTTTATGAATCGCCATAATTGGAGTGGCATTTATCTAATTTGTTTTTGAGACGGAAGCAGGGTGTCAACTGGGCTGTGTGGGACACTCTGGTCTGTCTAGACAGCCTTTTCTTTTATGTTTACCACAGACCAGCCCAGTAGTTTTTTTTCCTTTCTGAAAATGGCTAGCCCAGTTTTTTTGTGATTTGTCAAGTAAGTCGCTTTATCAGGCCTGTTGGGCTGCAAATTTTTCAAGACGAGGAGAGTGGCCTATCAGTAATGAGAAATGGGTTGTACATTTTTAAAACACATCAAACCGGCAATTATTTTCAAATATCTTTTTTTTTATTTCGAGATTTTAAATTACATTGATTTTTATGCGTGGACAATTTATTGGATTTTATATTGATATACATTTATTTTTAAAATCAGTCTGAATGTGACTCGAAATTTCGGGATTAAAAACAGTTCAGACCGCACCGACATGTGCAAAATTTCATATAATTTTTTAACCGTGGCCACAATATGGGCTGTAATGCTAACATAAAGAATATGGGCTCCAAAAAAACCCGTAAGAATTAGCAAATGAGCTGTAAATTATTTGAAATAATGGCAGATGGGTTGTATGCTGTTTTCCACAGATTTGAGGCTTTCCACAGATGGCATGTATATTGTTGGATGTGCATCCAACGGCTGTCGTGCTTCTTCAATCTCTGCTCTTCCTGCTCCAGCCGCTCAAACAAGCGCCGGCGGGACTGCCTGCTCCCTCCTCCCCGCGGCCGGCTGTGCTGCCGCACAGGCCTCACCGCCCCACCGTACTCCCATCGCTGGCCTAGCCATCCCTCTACTCACCCACACCTGCTGTTATTCTCCGGCGACGGCAGATGAACCAGTAAACCCTCGTACAGTCGTACTCCCCTCCGCGTGGGAAACAAAAACAACGGCCGAGTCTTCCCTACCTCCGTGTCGTTCCCTTCCTAGGCCTTGCCGTCGTCCACCGCCCTGGTGCTCTCGGAGTGGCGTGGTCAGCGTGGTCAACGACCGACATGCATCTGAAGTGGACTGTACGTGGAGAGGCTGACAGCTGGGTCCACGGCCACAGGCAAGGAAATGCCTCCTTATTACGCGCAAAATAATGATTTCCTCCACCTGACATCTGGGACCCACCGAAACGGCCTCTGTATTGCGAAAAAACGTTACCGCCGCTGACAGCTCGGACCCACCAGCTATATCTTTGCACGCAAGGAAGTGCCTCCTTATTACTCACAAAAAAAATGAATACCCCCTGCTAGCTGGGACCCAGTATAGTGGGCCTACTAAGTTGACGGGGACGAAGGGCTTTGTCAACTTAGTCAATATGCACGATTCTAGCTCGACTGACCGTACGATGTCCATCCAATGGTCGTAGTGCTTCTTTAACCTCTGGTCTTCTTGCTCCAGCCGCCCAAACCAGCGCCGGTCGTGCCGCCTGCTCCTACCTCCCGTGGCCGGCTGTGCTGCCGCGGAGGCCTCACTGCCCCCATACTACTCCCACCGCTGGCCAGGCCATCCCTCCACTCCATTCACCCCACCCCCTGTTATTCTGCAGCGACGGCAGCGCAGCCGAAACAGTGAACCCTCGTACTCCTCTCCGCGTGGGCATCCACTACCGCGTCTTCCCCGGCTCCGCGTCGTCCCCTTCCTAGGCCTCGCCGTCGTCCACCGCCGTGGTGCTGTCGGCGCGCCATGGTTAATGTGGTCAATGACCGAATTCCATCGGAAGAATACTGTACGTGGAGAGGCTGACAGCTGGGTCCATGGCAGCCGCAAGGAAGTGCCTCCTTATTATGCGGAAAATAATTATTCCTCCACCTGACAGCAGGGACCCACCGGACGGGCCACCAGTATTTTGTGAAAAAAATTGTTTCCCCCTGACTGCTGGGACCCACTGGACGGGCCACCGTATTTCGCAAAAAAATGTTCCCCCGCTGTCAGCTCGGACCCACCGAAAGTGCCTCCTTATTACGCACAAAAAAATGAATACTCCCCCGGCTAGCTGGGACCCACCTTGCTGGGAGGCTGACTTGTGGGCCTACTAAGTTGACGGGGACGAAGGGCTTTGTCAACTTAGTCAATATGAACGATTCTAGCTCCAGTGACCGTACGATGTCCATCCAACGGCCGTATTGCTTCTTCAACCTCTGGTCTTCTTGCTCCAGCCGCCCAAAGCAGCGCCGGTTGTGCCGCATGCTCCTGCCTCCCGTGGCCGGCTGTGCTGCCGCGGAGGCCTCACCGCCCCTACTATTCCCACCGCTGGCCAGGCCCTGCGGCGATGGCAGCCTCACACCGCAGTCGAACCAGTGAATCCTCGTACTCCTCTCCGCGCGCACGGGCTTCCACTGCCGCGGGTTCCCCGGCTCCCCGTCGTCCCCTTCCTAGGCCTCACCGTCGTCCACCGCCCTGGTGCTCTCGGCGCGGCGTGGTCAACATGGTCAAGGAACGACTTCCATCGGACGTGGACTATACGTGGAGAGGCTGACAGCTGGGTCCACGGCCGCAGCAAGGAAGTGCCTCCTTATTACGTGCAAAATAATTATTCCTCCACTTGACAGCGGGGAACCACCGGACGGGCCATCGTATTTCGCCCCCCTGACTGCTGAGACCCACCAGCTACATCTTCGCAGGCAAGGAAGTGTCTGACAGTCGGGACCCACCTGGTCGAAGCGTACGTAGCGTTGTCATTCTGGTCGCGAATGTGTACATACATATATACTGGTGGATGTAGAGGCGCGCACGTGTCGTAGTAGAGGCGGCCAGGGTGCAAGAAAGAAAATATGGCCACGTATGTGTACATACGGGCGGGGTCTTGAACGCCTACTCGCGCATACGTACGGCGAGGGCTCGTGTACATGGCTGGGTCGGAACGGAGAAACAACGTCGTCGTCGTGTTCATGGGGAGGCAACGGAATGCGTGGTCGTGTTCATCGGGAGGGCTTGGACGGAAGAGGCGATGGAAACGAGGCCTGGCGTACCACACAACGGAGGAAACGGACCTCCTACGGTCGAAACGGAGGTCCTGTTGATCGGGAGGGGTGTGGCGTACCGCAAAACGGAGGAAACGGACCTCCTACGGTCGAAACGGGGGTCCTGTTGATCGGGAGGGGTGTGTCGTACCGCAAAACGGAGGAAACGGACCTCATACGATCGAAACGGGGGTCATGTTGATCGGGAGGGGTGTGGCGTACCGCAAAACGGAGGAAACGGACCTCCTACGGTCGAAACGGGGGTCCTGTTGATCAGGAGGGGTGTGGCGTACCGCAAAACGGAGGAAACGGACTTGTGTTGGAGCGCTACGGTCGAAACGGGGGTCCTGTTCATCGAGAGGGGTGTGGCGTACCGCAAAACGGGACTCCACGGGATACTGTTCATCTCCACCGTCGACCCCCTCCAGCCTCCACGAGCTACTATTCATCCACCGTCGACCTCCTCCAGCCTCCATGGGCTCCTGTTCATCCAGCCTCCATCGCGCGCTACTCCACCGGCTACTGTTCAACCACCCCTCCACCGTCTACTGTTCATCCGGCCCTCCACACCACGGGGTCCTGTTCAACCACCCCTCCAAGGGCACCCCTCCACCGTCTACTGTTCATCCTGCCCTCCACACCACGGGGTCCTGTTCATCCACCCCTCCACGGGCACCCCTCCACCGTCTACTGTTCATCCAGCCCTCCACCACACCACGGGGTCCTGTTCATCGAGAGGCAATGCCACCGCTCACTGTTCATCCAACCCCCCTGCAACGCTCACTGTTCATCCCATCGATCGGCTTCAGTTAGCAGCAGTAGCCAAGGAATCGCTCGATCGGGTTCAGTTAATAGCCATCGATCAATCGCTCGGGTTTAGTAACGCGTAGCCTGCAGTGCAATCGCTCGGGTTCAGTTAGATCCAAACGCCTCGCTCGGGTTCAGTTAGAGCCAATGCCTCGCACACACGCGCGTACGTGTACGAGAGAAACGCGCATCGCTCGGCCCCCGACCTCCCACCGTAACCGAGAACTCCCCGAAATTTTCCTCCCCCTCGCTTCTACCACAGTTTTTTCCGTCATGGATGGCCCAAAGAATGTCATGCAGCTGCGTCTCCGGCCCGCCCAGGACGAAAATCCCACTTTCTGTCATGATTTTTTGTCATAGAAGTAGGAGCCCACCACATCTATGATGATACCGGGTTTTGTCACAATTATCGTCATAGAAGTGTCATATGTATGACAGAAAAAAAATTCGTTCGGCCCAAAATGTCACGGATGTGTCTTTTTTTGTAGTGCAAGTTGGATGCATACCCACTTAGTTCTTTTGTTGAGCTTTCATACACTTATAACTCTAGTGCATCCGTTGCATGGCAATCCCTACTCACTCACATTGATATCTATTGATGGGCATCTCCATAGCCCGTTGATACGCCTAGTTGATGTGAGACTATCTTCTCCTTTTTGTCTTCTCCACAACCACCATTCTATTCCACATATAGTGCTATATCCATGCCTCACGCTCATATATTGCGTGAAGATTGAAAAAGTTTGAGAACATCAAAAGTATGAAACAATTGCTTGGCTTGTCATCGAGGTTGTGCATGATTTAAATATTTTGTGTGGTGAAGATAGAGCATAGCCAGACTATATGATTTTGTAGGGATAACTTTCTTTGGCCATGTTATTTTGAGAAGACATGATTGCTTAGTTAGTATACTTGAACTACTATTATTTTTATGTCAATATTAAACTTTTATCTTGAATCTTTCGGATCTGAACATTCATGCCACAATAAAGAAAAATCACATTGAGAAATATGTTAGAAAGCATTCCACATCAAAAATTCTTTTTTTATCATTTACCTACTCGAGGACGAGCAGGAATTAAGCTTGGGGATGCTTGATACGTCTCCAACGTATCTATACTTTTTGATTGCTCCATGCTATTATATTACCTGTTTTGGATGTTAATGGGCTTTATATCATTTTTGGGACTAACCTATTAACCGGAGGCCCAGCCCAAATTGTTGTTTTTTTGCCTATTTCAGTATTTCGCAGAAAAGGAATATCAAACGAAGTCCAAACGGAATGAAACCTTCGGGAACGTGATTTTCTCAACAAACGTGATCCAGGAGACTTGGAGTGGGCGTCAAGAAACAATCGAGGAGGCCACGAGGCAGGGGGCGCGCCTACCCCCTGGGTGCGCCCTCCACCCTCGTGGGCCCCTCGTTGCTCCACCGACCTACTTCTTCCTCCTATATAAGTCCACGTACCCCGCAAACATCCAGGAGCACCACGAAAACCTAATTCCACCACCGCAACCTTCTGTACCCGAGAGATCCCATCTTGGGGCCTTTTCCGGAGCTCCGCCGGAGGGGGCATTGATCACGGAGGGCCTCTACATCAACTCCATGGCCTCTCCGGTGATGTGTGAGTAGTTTACTTCAGACCTTCGGGTCCATAGCTAGTAGCTAGATGGCTTCTTCTCTCTCTTTGGATCTCAATACAAATTTCTCCTTGATTCTATTGGAGATCTATTCGATGTAATCTTCTTTTGCGGTGTGTTTGTCGAGATCCGATGAATTGTGGGTTTATGATCCAGATTATCTATGAACAATATTTGATTCTTCTCTGAATTCTTTTATGTATGATTGGTTTATCTTTGCAAGTCTCTTCGAATTATCAGTTTGGTTTGGCCTACTAGATTGATCTTTCTTACAATGGGAGAAGTGCTTAGCTTTGGGCTCAATCCTTGCGGTGCTCGATCCCAGTGACAGTAGGGGAAACAACACGTATTGTATTGTTGCCATCGAGAATAAAGAGATAGGGTTTATATCATACTGCATGACTTTATCCCTCTACATCATGTCATCTTGCTTAAGGCATTACTCTATTCTTATGAACTTAATACTCTAGATGCATACTGGATAGCGGTCGATGTGTGGAGTAATAGTAGTAGATGCAGAATCGTTTCGGTCTACTTATCGCGGACGTGATGCCTATATACGTGATCATGCCTAGATATTCTCATAATTATTCGCTTTTCTATCAATTGCTCGACAGTAATTTGTTTACCCACCGTAATACTTATGCTATCTTGAGAGAAGCCATTAGTGAAACCTATGGCCCCCGGGTCTATTTTCCATCATACAAGTTTCCAATCTATTTTATTTTGCAATCTTTACTTTCAATCTGTATCATAAAAATACCAAAAATATTTATCTTATTATTATTATCTCTATCAGATCTCACTCTTGCAAGTGGCCGTGAAGGGATAGACAACCCCTTTATCGCGTTGATTGCGAGGTTCTTATTTATTTGTGTAGGTACGAGATGACTCGCGCGTGGTCTCCTACTGGATTGATACCTTGGTTCTCAAAAACTGAGGGAAATACTTACGCTGCTTTACTACATCACCCTTTCCTCTTCAAGGGAAAACCAACGCAGTGCTCAAGAGGTAGCACACCCCTGCAGGGAAGTTTATATATTCGAATAGCCGTGTCCCTCGGTAAAAGGACGACCCAGAGTTGTACCTTGACCTTATGACAACTAGAACCGGATACTTAATAAAACACACCCTTCCAAGTTCCAGATACAACCCGGTGATCGCTCTCTCACAGGGCGACGAGGAGAGAATCGCCGGGTAGGATTATGCTATGCCATGATACTTGGTTAACTTACCATCTACTCTCTTCTACTGCTTTAAGATGGAGGTGGCCAGAAGCGTAGTCTTCGATAGGACTAGTCATCCCCCTCTTATTCCGGCATTCTACAGTTCAGTCCACATATACTACCCCTTTCATTGATACCAATGCATATGTAGTGTAGCTCCTTGCTTGCGAGTACTTTAGATGAGTACTCATGGTTGCCTTGCTCCCTCTTTTTTCCCTTTCTATACCCGGTTGTTGCGACCAGACGTTGGAGTCCAGGAGCCAGACGCCACCGTCGACGATGACTCCTACTACACTGAGGTGCCTACTATTACGTGCAGGACGCTAACGACGACCAAGAGTAGTTTAGGAGGATCCCAAGCAGGAGGCCTGCGCCTCTTTCGATCTGTATCCCAGTTTGTGCTGCCCATCTTATGGCAACTTGTTTAACTTATGTCTGTACTCAGATATTATTGCTTCCGCTGGCTCGTCTATGATCGAGCTCTTGTATTCGAGCCCTCGAGGCCCCTGGCTTGTAATATGATGCTTGTATGACTTATTTTATTTGTAGAGTTGTGTTGTGATATCTTCTCGTGAGTCCTTGATCTTGACCGTAAGCATTTGCGTGTATGATTAGTGTACGGTCAAATCAGGGGCGTCACAACTATACCAGAACTGCTGCTTTCCTTGGAAAGCTTGTAGAAAGCGAACAAGATATTCTATTAGTGCCCATCTAAGAAGTCAACATTGCTTATTTCATGACAGTATATTAGGCACACCAGACTTTAAATGTGCAAATAATTCGAAGCAATTAATATATCCAAATAACATACATACCATAGCTTGAGCACACACTTATAAATGGTTCGAGGACAAACAAGAATGAAGTAGAATTGGTTAACAGAATGCTTTGCCAAATATGCACAGGAAAAATGAATCTGGATACAACGCCACCATGAAGAGAAGAAATATTCTAGACATAACTTTCACAACTAGTTCCAATTAATTAGTAAGAAAAAAGGGTTTCCCCCGCTTTGTATTACAAAGCAACCATCCGATACAACCAACGATAGATGCTGGGGCGGAAGCAGCACAAGCACGCCCAAAAGAAAAGAAAAAGAAAAAGAAACAAATGCCGACAATGGCAAGTCGACGAAACAAAGATGACCAGTGACCGTTGCACCCACCGGAGAAGTACCACTGCGCTACTAGCACTCCGAGGCGTCGCGTACTGGGCAGCACCTTCAGGAAGGAATGCGACGACGACGCCGCAGCTGCCCGGACAAGTCCAAGGGTTTCCCCCGGTACGCAGAGGGCAGTGGGGAAGGGGGAGATCCGACGCCCTTCAGGAAGGTCCGGCGGCGTCCGCAGGCGTCACCGCATCGGTGATGGACGAGCCACCAGGGATTTCTCCCAACCCAAACAACCACCACCACCCCGGACGATCGGAAGTGCTCCACCAGAACTGCCGCCCACCAACATGTGCCACCACGGTCACTGAACCATCATTGTCGTCTCGCTGAGCCACCGACACGAGACCTGGAGGAGGGACGAGGGGACTACCACCACCGCCGACGCGGAGCCGACCGGACGTGACAACAGGAGCTTACCAGGCCCGCACAGGCCCGGCCGGACCCCAAAGGACCCGGACAACCCCTGCCGCCACGCTGCAGCACCTCGGCCGACGAAGCCGCCACCACCCGCATCCCTCGACGCCGCGCCATCACCAACAGGGAGCCACGCCGCCGCACGCCGGAACGTCGGCCCGCCCCAACCCAGCTGAGGCCCAGAAGAGCCCAGATCTGGGCGGAGCGGAGGCCGGCGGCTAGCCGCACCACCGCGCATCCCGCGGCCAACGGCCGCGCCACGGCATCAGAATCGCCCGCGCCCCGCGGACCCCGCCGCTAGGACGCACCATCGCCAGCCGAAGAACACCGCCGCCAGCCTTCATCTAGGGTCTATTAGGCCACGGGGGTCTATTAGTTAATTACCATAGGGGTCTATTAGGCCATGGAATCATCTGTAAAGCTGTGTACCTTGCTTACAATTGTGTGCTCAAAACATATGTTCCAACAATATTAGTTCTGGTTATTTTGCTTCATCCATCTGCTCACCTAAGAGGACAACAAAGGAGGAAAAACTGAGCATGTAGAGAGTTCATACTACATTTATACAAAATGAAAAACAATGAACAAGAGCCGCAATACATTTTGTACCCAGCAAAGAAATGGAACGTACAGTAAAAATGCTTTGAAATCATGTGTAGTACACACACACAAATAGCACTGGACCTCTTGTAATTCTAGGTCGTAGGCAGCAGAGACAACCATAAATAGCATACAGTTATGCATTTATGTCGTTTTTCAAAAAGAAGCCAACTTGTCTTCTATTAGCGGTTTGGCACCACCCAAACGGACAAGAATTATGTGCAAAAACCTAGGTAATGGCATGGTGATATAATGTTTGGCTAAATTACAGAGATATTCTGTTCAGTCAGAGCAACAAAAATTGTCCATGAAAATAAAGCTAGTTCTAGATCGGTAGTCTTTCCTGAAGATAGCTCCATGACTAATTTCTCTGTAGAGACAATAGAAATTAGTCTGATTTCTTTGATGCAAACTAACACAGTAATATACTTAATGGCCTCACCTTGCTCGTGAGTGACCCCTCTGCGAAGTTGCACTTATATCATGAAATATGCACGAAAAATCAAAATTAGAGACATGTTGGAATGAGATAATCTCGCGAAATATGCACCTAATCGAACAAGAAGCAAACTTCAAAATATCTTGCCCATCTTCTATTGTCAGTTTAGTGCTCGAGCCACCGGAAACTAGTAGCTCACCACTGGCAAATATTCTTTGCACCTACAACTCCTAGGCCTACTCACGGCGGTCTTGCCGCGGGTAGCCTTCAATCCTCCATGTGCAACATAGACAAAAGGCACGTTGGAGGTTGAGAACCAGGGCCAACACACAAAAGGGGATCAACGCCAACATAGAAAACAGGCTAACTTACTTGAGCAGACTCGAATACGGCAGCAACCGCCACTACCATCTCCATCTCCGACGGCCTGCACGTTCAGATCTAGAAGGAGATACCGAGCAATCTTGAAGCCAAATCCAATGGATCAAGACCCTGATTACAACCACAAAGATACAAGCACAGGGACCCTTGCCCCAACTCAAATCCCGCATTCACCAGGGAACAGAGGGGAGGGTCCGGCGGCAAGAATTTGGGAGGGTACTCAAAGCTTCTACTTCTTTCGAGAGAGAGGTAGAAACAAGAAGATCACATTGTGCGTTGTTGTATTCTGGATATATTCTCTGCAATTCCATACTACACGTGGGGTGTTTTTGCAAATTATACAAGTGAGACGCTACGATTCAAATCAGATGGTGCAGATACCACGAAGGCAGGCACCATCATCACCAACTCATTTTTTATAGGAGTAGAGAAACACAAAAAAGGGAACTTTTTTTCTTAAGGGGTACAAAGAAGGAACTGAAGAGAAAAAACTGATGAAATTTCAACTGAGCCTTCGTCGAGATATTCCAGCAGAGAGTTGAGAAAAGTGCCCGTACTCTGCGTCTCACGCGCCCAACGTGGCGCCAAGTGAGCCGCCCCACACCTATCGCCCCGAGCCGGCCACCTCCTCCGCTCCGCTCCCGACCCCACGATCCCTCCTGGACCCGGTCCACCACACTTGACCCCCAGCGCCTTCTCCCCCCACCGTCCCCCCGCCCGCTTCCATTCCCTCCCACCACTCCACCCATCATCCCCGACGCCGCGACGAGGGGCGCGGCTCTCCCCCAGCCCACCCCGCCCTTCCTTCCTCCCTCCCCGAAGCTTCAGGAAGCCTCCTGAGCAATGGCGAGGCTGCTCGTGCTCCGCTCGGCGCCGTACCACCGGTCCAGCCTCTCCGCCGCCGCCACCGCCATCACCTCCTCCCGCTCCGCGTCCTTCCCCCGCCTCGCCCGCCGCCACCTCCCGTCGCCCCTCCGCGCCGTCGAGTCGTCTTCGGGGGCCACCAAGCAGGAGGAGGCGCCTCTGGCCGCGGGCGAGGCGCAGGAGCCGCTGCCCGCGGCGCCGGCGTTCGTGGTGGAGGAGCTCGGCTGGGGCACCCAGCTCGCGGTCAAGCTCAAGATGCTCGTCGCCCCGCCGTGGAAGCGCGTCCGCAAGGGCAGCGTCCTCACCATGACGCTTCGGGGCGAGGTGCGCTACTCTTCGCCACCGCGCTCTTGCTGATGTTGCTACCCTTCTTAGTAGTACGATTTGCTCATTTCGTGCATTATTATGGGAGCCTTATCATCTTAGCGGACGCCCTGATATTTGTATCGTGGTAGCAAATTTACTGTTGCTGTTGCAGATCCTGGCACACGCCGTGTGCGTGTGCGTATGCTTGCGTGGGTGGGTGAATTGGCGTGTGTTTCCGTTCACTCACGCGCACCTGCCACTGTATTTGGTCATTTTGTAATCGAGACATGTTTGGACTTTGTTATAACATTTGCTAGTCTTATACTGTATTGTGTGGGTTTGGATTTTGATCGTGTGTTCCCGTGGTTGCAGATATCTGATCAGTTGAAGACCCGCTTCTCGTCAGGGCTCTCGCTGCCGCAAATCTGCGAGAATTTCGAGAAGGCAGCATATGATCCACGGATATCAGGGATTTACCTGCACATAGAGCCGCTGAGCTGTGGATGGGGAAAGGCGGAGGAGATCAGAAGGCACATTGTGGATTTCAAGAAATCTGGTAATCACAAGCTATGCTGAATTTGGTAGTATCTTACCTTATGTTCATGTCTGTCATAACAAGTGCTGCATATTTTTGTAGGTAAATTTGTTGTCGGTTACATGCCCGTCGGAGGGGAGAAAGAATACTACCTTGCTAGTGCATGTGCTGAGCTGTATGCACCGCCAAGTGCTTATGTTGCTTTGTATGGTCTAACCATTCAGCAGACATTTCTCAGAGGTAACTGCATGTACAGCGATAACATGATACCTCTGGTTATTGGTCAAGTGCACCATGATCAAGTAGGCGTTATTTTATGTTGATCCTCAAACCTGTTTCAAAATTAAACTTGTTATAGTGCAACAGAACTACAGAAGTATTTGCTATTTTTGCAGCATATATCCTTCATTCTGTTATAACGTTCAATGCATTTCTGATTAGTTTAGCTTCTCATTGTGAACCAAGTTTTGTGAGCTTGGTCATGCCCAGTGTGTTATTTGTCCACAAAATGAGACAATCTGAATGCATCTTCGTTCTTTTCTGGTAGCTAACACTCTAGCACTTTTTAATTCGATTTGCAAGGTGTGCTTGAGAAAGTTGGAGTACAGCCAGAAATTCAACGAATTGGTCGCTACAAAAGTGCCGGAGACCAACTTGGGCGGAAGAGCATGTCAAATGAAGTTAAGGAGATGCTGGGTGCACTGCTTGATAATATCTATGGAAACTGGCTAGATACAGTGTCTTCCACACATGGTAATTAAATAGATCTGTTTCACTTTCACATATTTAATTGAAACATCATCATTACAGATTTTTTTTTCTAGGGAAGAAAAAAGAAGAGATTGAGGAATTTGTCAACTCAGGAGTCTATCAGGTCGAGAGACTTAAGAAAGAAGGTTGGATAACAGATCTATTGTATGATGATCAGGTACAGATTCCCTCCTTAGCTGATCACTGAGTTGGCAAGTAAATTGCACAAGACTAAATTGAGTTAAGTTAGTTGTTACTGCATCTTCTGCCCAACCCATGGTGATTAGTATTAGGAATACAAGTGATGTTTTAACTTTAACGATCCTTATTTCCTCTTTTTATTTCATATCATCGATATTAAGTAAACAGCAAAACTTTTCAGTCTCTTTGTTTTGGGGCTCTAGAGTAGTAACATGTGTTGCAGGCAGAGGTTCAACTAGTAGAAATGTTATGCATCAAAGAAGCACCCATGAACAAGAAATTAAAGACATGAGACGCAAATTTAGTCCCAGAGACATGATATGTAATCTGTATTAGGAATGTAAAGTGATGTCTCTCTATTTATATTATCGGTGTGTAAAATAGTGAGATCCTTGGCCATTATTAGTGCACAAGCAAGTCATATCTATACAAGACTCTTCGATTTAGTTAGAAAGGGAACTTTAGGGTCCTAGTTGAGGTAAGTGTCCACAACAAGGAAACATCAAATCTTCCTACAACATATACTGATCTACTTGGATATGTTAATTGCTAACTCAGGCAGCCAAGCTTAGTTGGAGTTTCTTTATTGAAATGTGGAAATGTTCAGGATATGCGACTTGTCAAACTGGCAAATTAGACATGGAATTTTACATAATGTGTTGTTTATTTGAATTAGAATACTGAATTATTTACTTTATTTATTTTTATTTGTCTGCTATTGTTTTTGTCGGCGTTGTCTTATTCATTAGGTAATGACAATGCTGAAAGAGAGAGTAGGACAGAATGACAAGAAAAGCCTGCGTATGGTTGACTACAGGTAATTTAGATATTCATTGTTCTGGAAAACTGGGTGCAAACTGGAAGCCAGCCAAGTTAAGGATTTCTGATAAATTTATAGCAATGGCACTAGTCGACTCTGGAACTTTAACTGTGCCATTGCTTTTCAGCTATTTCTCAAAATGGCACTCTTCCATCAATTTTTATGTTTTTGCCACCACTGTCAATTTTCAGCCATTACCATCTCTATTGCTGTTTGTGAAGTGAGAAATGACCAAATTAACCCTGGCCTCGCTCCATTTAGACATGACCAATTACATATATATGCTTCAAACCTACACATATACACTGATATAGACATTTTTTGGAAAATAACCATAGATAGTGGTCATCTCCATCTCTAGGCTGAACAGGCCAAACTGGATCAGCAGTAGTTATCGGAAACTATACAATAGCCAGTGGAACCTACAATCTCTGGCTCTTTGTTGATATGAGCAGAGTGCACGATTGTTAATAACATTTTTTATGGGCTGGGATGTTATGGAAGGATTGGAGCATATAGGGTAGTTGTCGAGGTCAACAGGCGTGGCCCTGAACTCCTGTGGCCCAGTGAAAGAGGAGTGGTACCGCTACCACATTACAGGGGGAAAGGAGTAAAGGGTTCATCCTTACCTCTGATTTACTTAAGGGCTAAGCTAAATAATAACGCTTCCTTTAAAAGAAAATATAATTTTCCTAACTGAAAAGATGACTCGGATTATATCCCTTAGTTTGTGTCAGCTAGGGCCAGTTAAGTTTTGTTTTGTGGACTGTCAGCGTGTGTGCACCTGATCCTAAAATGTTGCAATTTTTCTATCCTATACTATGAGGCGTCTGCTCAGTTTTTTTGCACACTTCATTTGTTTGGTATTATTTGATGTTGCTTGATTAATCTGAAAGGTCAACACATATAAACTCCTTGTTTTATTTACTGAACTGACATTGGTCTGAACTGCCAGTAAATATTCACGTGTAAGAAAATCAACTCTTGGGATAGGAGGAGGAGGAGACTTAATTGCAGTAATCAGAGCATCTGGAAGCATAACACGAACTCGCAGTGGCCTGAGTATTTCTAGTTCGGGCATTATTGCCGAGCAGTTAATCAAGAAGATACGTACTGTTAGAGGTAATTATGATAATGTTATCTCAGCAATCAATCGGTGTCTCAGATGCAAATTTGATGTATACGTTTGTACCGGGTAGAAAAAAATATAAAATACATCTGAACATTTTTTAAACTGGATTCAGTTCCCTAATTTATTTATATTTTTAGATGAGATAAGATTTCTCTGTTTCAATGCAGTGAGCACAGATTGTAGAAGCAGTTGGTGTAGCTTATATAAGTACACATATAATGCAAACTTCTGTCATAGTTTATACGTTCTCTAACAGAATAATTTCATCTAATTTTAATGTACAAGTCTCTTACCCTTTCCAGAGTCAGAAAAGTATAAAGCTGTTATCCTCCGTATAGACAGCCCTGGTGGTGATGCTCTTGCTTCTGATCTGTGAGTTCTGCCTCAGGTTTCATTTAGGCAGCAGAAGCAGCAGCAGAGTTTCAGTTATGTATTGATTATTCTTATTTTAACTAGGATGTGGAGGGAAATTCGACTCCTGGCTGAGTCCAAGCCTGTGATAGCTTCCATGTCTGATGTTGCTGCAAGTGGTGGATACTACATGGCAATGGCTGCGCCAGTTATTGTTGCTGAGAAACTTACTCTAACAGGATCAATTGGAGTTATTACAGGTGATCCTTATTACCTTCTATTTGTGCTTGCTAAGATTAGTAACAGGTCTTCCACAGTGCGAATTCTATGTTCTCTTGCAACAGTCTCAACTTTGGGCTTACTATTCTACTCGATCTCAGTTTGGATAGTGAATTTGGCTGTCGGTGAGTGTTTGTTTCTTATCTTACTATTTCTGTATTGGAATAACAGGAAAATTTATCCTTCAAAAGCTGTATGAGAGGATTGACTTCAACAAAGAAATTCTATCTAGGGGTAGATATGCAGAGCTTAATGCAGCTGATCAACGCCCTTTAAGGTAATATTGGCACTTCATTTGCTACAGTATATTAGGAAAATAAAATAGAAGTAAATTTGAGGAGAGCCCACAGGATCCAGCGACCGTTACCAGATTGTAACAAAAATAGTCTGATACCGTCGGAGTCAAGTCAAGTTAAGAATAGTATGGAAGCCGTGCACTGGAAATTTGGAATGGTGCTATAGTTTACAATGGTTCAACGTGTTTGCCTTTAATAGACAAGTGGAATATTAATTTATCACGTGATTTCATCATAAATCAAGCAGATTGTACCCTCTCAGTATTTTTTGTTTATTTTTTCATCATCGAATTATTCGTTTTAATCATAGAACAGCAAATGCCGACTCTTATGATGTGGTTTATTAGGTCTGCTATGGTTTGTAAATAGCTGTGATATTTAAGAGCCTATGACATATTTGATTTTGCCAATAACCGTAAGTCCAGGACCATCTATTCTCTGTTTCTTTTAAAAGCATTCTCTGTTAGAAAGGAAGCATGAAACCAATTTCCTTCCCTCAACTCTAGGCCTAATTCAGATATAGCCCCCCTAGATGGTAGACTCAGATACCGGACAACCATGCCCCTCAACTCTTGAATCCATGGATTTGGATGACATGGCGATGGCTTTCTCACACATGGCAGCCCAGTAGCATATTCAACACATAAACTTCTCAAAAACGGAATTAAGAAGAAATAAAAAGAAAAATGTAGAGAAAAAATAGGAACAACCATAAAGTCTAGGGGGTGGGGACAAAAAAATATTGTGGAAAAACTAGAAAATTTGAGAAAACTCGCAAAGAAGGAAAATTTGAAAAGAAGTGCGGATGCATACAAAGAAAGCAACATCAAGGCTAACTATGACGGTTTCGACTGTTATCCGCTGTATTTATTGTTTTTTATTAAATTTATAAATTATTTGTGAATTTCCCCAGATTTCCTTTTTTGTAGAATACTTCTTAACTCTTCAAATTTTCTGATTTTTTTCATTTAAATTTTTTGTTTCCCCCTTTTCTCTTTTAATTCTTGTTTTTATTTGTTAAATATGCTGTCTGAGTTGCCACCTGGCTGCTTCATGCTTCACTGTTGTTAAGGTATTCTGGTATTGCTCTATTGGCATAGTGTCTGTGTGTGACTTTGACTCCTTGTACTGTCTATTTTGGTATGTGCAATACTACAAGGCCTGCTCATAAGTCATAACAGCTATCATATGGACAATTTCGTGTTTAAAGAATGTGATATATTTCCACAGACCAGACGAGGCAGAAATTTTTGAGAAGTCGGCGCAAAATGCTTACGCATCATTTCGAGATAAAGCAGCCATGTCACGCTCAATGAGTGTAAGAATTGTTCTCAGATACTGAGTAGCTCATATTTCTTCGAGCATGTGCTGAGTTCTTTCCTCCACCAGATTGACCAGATGGAGACTGTTGCACAAGGTCGAGTTTGGAGCGGCCAAGATGCAGCTTCAAGAGGGTTGGTTGATTCGCTAGGTGGATTCTCACAAGCGCTTGCTATTGCAAAACAGAGAGCTAAGATACCACAGGATAAGAAGGTTGGTTCTTTTATAAACAAGAGTATTTAATGAACAAACGTCTGCCATGCATGCATAAATATATACTATCTGTGCATGTACTTAGAGTCTAGAATGTATTGAATAGCAACAGAATTACATTCAATTCTTTGATTATAGGATTTTAGCTATTGCCTTTTCAATGCTTGACATTCTGATGAAGTAATCAAGGGAGGTGCCCTTCAAGCAGCAGTGTTCATTCATCTGTTTCAGTTGGGATTCCAAGTTGATCCTGCTTTCCTAGTTTTGGAAATTCACTTGTAGACATTTGTTGCAAGCTGCAGTATTCATAGTGTGGTTTTGAGTGGAACTACATGATTGAGAGTTCACCACCCGCTTTCTGACTGTGTGCTGAATAATGCAGGTCCGGCTAGTTGAGATCTCAAAGGCCTCACCGACGCTACCGGAGATCTTGTCAGGCATCGGGGGTTCAATTCTTGGAGTTGACAGGGTTGTGAAGGGGGTGCTACAGGACGTCACCTCCTTAAATGGTGTCCAAGCTAGAATGGATGGCATCTTGTTTGAAAGATTGGAAAACATGCCAGGAGAAAATCAGCTCTTCTTGCTCGTAAAGGAAATCACAAATTATTTCGGTTGATGGCCAGTGAATAGCTAAAGTTTACGAAAAGCTGTAGATAGGAGAAGACAGAAGTGACATGGAAATACACACCCACCCTACCTAAATTCAGGTAGAATACAATACATTTGGTATTGGGGCATGCTTGTATCGATGCCTATGCAAGCGTTGTAACCTGTAAACCGACATACTGAAAATGCGAGGAATGTTTAAGTTCTCTCGTGTTTGCTTGATCTTGCCCCGCCTGATAGCCTTTTGCTCTTTGTTGATGACATATATGTATGTTACACCATTTTCATATTCTAGTTGGTTCTCATAATTGAAGGGCTTGTAGGACTTGCAAATCCCAAGAGGATCTGTTATGGATGGAGGAGATCCAGTAAAGCATTGCCAGGAGCTTCAGTGATTTTCGCAGTTACAAATGACTACAGTTTGTAAAATTCTGCAGTCTGGGTCCTAACCGGCCCTAGCTTCTGGATTGTAGTTGTAGGATGTTGAGCAAAACTTCCACATTTTTACATAGTTAAGACAATCAGTAAAGTAAAATAACTCAACTTTGTCTTGTAGCCAGCCATAACCATACAGGTTAAGCACCTTGCCTTTTTTCCTGAGAAAATAAAGGTCCTTGGCTAAATGTCTCATGCGTGTAGAACAACCATTGCGTTGCATCTTCACAGGTGTGTGCACATATGTGATCCGTTAATTCCTCATCGATAAGCGCCCAACCATATCCAGCCATAGTGAGCATAGTAAGACTTCGACCTTATACAATGCAAAATGCTTAGGCTTTTACAATACAAGGTGCTTAGAAAAATAAATCAGTTTTTCTTAAGCACCAATATTTATTTGTAGATAGTAGATGCTTAATTAGGCACCCCTCATATAAAGATAAGCATTGATGCTTGAGAAAATTTTGGTTTATTTTATCAAGCACCTTCCCTAGGCACCTTGCACTGTACAAGGCCTTAGACACCTCCCTTAGCCTGTATAACACAATGTGCTTAAAGGAAGTGCTTAAAGAAAAAAAATCATTTTTTTAATGCCGATGTTTATTTGAGAGGGCATACACTTAATTCTTCCCGTAAAGATAAACACTGATGCTTAATAAAAGATTATTTTACTAAGCATCTTGCATTGTATAATACTTAATTAAACGTCCATTCTTTACAAATGAGCATCAGTGCTTAAATTTTTAAGCACTCCCCTAAATATCTCGCATTGTACAAGGCCTAACACGATCATCTTTGACCACACTCGTCTTAGCCCAGCACATTTGCGTGACGCGTTCAAAGCGGAGGCCAAACACCGGGTGTTGGCGGGGACGAAGGGTCTATCAGTTGTGCTTCTGACATTTGACGTGCCAACTTATAGGGGCTTCGCGTTGTATCTGCGGGGTGTGGCTTGTCTGGGAGCCTCTACAAACTCTTTCTTTCTATGAATGCATCTAATCTTTGAGCTTTTGCGTTGTCTCATATAGGAAAAATCTAGCCATAGTGCATCCTAAAAATGGTTGTTGCACCCCTAGCTTCTAGGGTCTCGCGTTGTATCTGCAGGGTGTGGCGGTACTAGGATTTGTACAAACTGTTCTTTCTATTGATGCATTAAAAAGCATAGCCTTTGTATTTTCTCAAATAAAAAACACTTAAACATAATGCATCCTAAAAGGACTGTGTGCATGACAGGGACCAGGGCCAACCCCTTTCCGAAAAAAAACAGTGCTTTATAGAATACTCATTTGTTTGCATGACAACCCATGGATTTTTATGTGGTTTATTTATTTGGCTCGCTTTGTTTTATTCAAAAACATACCTGTCCATGACTTCACTTCATTTAGCTTCTTTTCTTGGCAGCAAAGCATTGAATGTACCTAAAAGTAATACTGGTGCATGTTTCTTGCTACCTCTTCGGGTTTGCCCAGCAACTTGCAGTAACAATTATTAATTTTTGTTTTTCTAGCTCGGTAGCATCAACCGGATGGACGCAACATGCCATGTTTTTTGGGGGTCTACATTAGATTAATATTATAAATGTAGCCACATGACCTCTCATCTCTCCCGCCCTTCTCGCTGAGAGTCGTCCAGAAGGCCCGACTCCCCCCTTCTCCTACGGTATTGCCGGCAGGAGCAGGCATGAGAGAGGAGCGCGGGAAGTTTATGAATATAGTAGGATTGGATTAGGGTTTACCTTGGAGGAGTTCCACACTATGATGGTTGGGAGAGTCATCGGCGCAACCATGCAAATGAGTTGTGTGCCTGTGTCCGATGCATGGCGGTTGCGATCTTTTTGCAGCTGGTGCTCTAGTGGTGGGGATCATATATGAGGGGAACTCAAGGCCGACATGTTCATCATAAACTCACCGATCTTGCCTCTTCCGCTCTCTTCAAGCAGTCGTGGTGGAGGTAGAGGGAAATGCGGTGGGGTGAGGTCCAATATTCGTCAAGTAACATATCATTTCGTTCATGGGGCTCATCTTCATTTGTGCTCGTGGAAGAGCTACGATGGCCATCGAATCCTTCTTCCTCTTGGAGAGCATCTGTCTTTGGTGGTTGACTACTTGTCTCAGCGACCTCGCCGATGAATGTTCTGGTCGAAAAGCGACCCGTTGGAGCTTCGGTGTCTGATTACAATGTTGTCCCATTCTCTCCCTCGTGGCATGAAAGCCTATTAGGAGGCAATATAATTTCATCTAGGCGTCTGCATTTTTCCTACGACCAGACGATGGTGGTGGTCTTGTGGTAAACTGATCATCCTAAGTGGCGTTGTTCTTGGTGACGGTGGGTATGATCCTACACTGGAGCTTAATGTCATGACCAAATTGCATTATATATCCATGATTTAAGCTTCTTCTCATATTTTTTAGGGACCATGTTGCTATTTTTTTCTCTTTTTTAATCCTTATGCGTGTAGTACCATGACTTTTATATCTAATGCGGCTCTCGGTCCTTCAAGTTCCCTTTTATGTTAAATAAATATAAATAGTGGTGTGAATATGATGGCGCATGTGTACCCGACTTCCCTCCTTCCCGGGAGGATATCAAAAGTAAACCTGGGACTTGGGTCATGCCATGCCAACCAAAATTCATCGTGCTTTGGGCCACGACAAATGGGGCTAGTTTGGCACAGTTTACTTACCGTGTCATGTTTCTCAACAAAAAAACTTTAATGTGTCGTGCTGCCATGCCAAGGGGAGGCCCAAGCATGACCCAATGCCCCGCCGTGCTGCCTTAGGGCCGAGCCAGCCCAAGCATTGTTGGAAATATGCCCTAGAGGCAATAATAAAATGGTTATTATTATATTTCTTTGTTCATGATAATTGTCTATTGTTCATGCTATAATTGTGTTATCCGGAAATCGTAATACATGTGTGAATACATAGACCACAACACGTCCCTAGTGAGCCTCTAGTTGACTAGCTCGTTGATCAAAAGATAGTCATGGTTTCCTGACTATGGACATTGGATGTCATTGATAACGGGATCACATCATTAGGAGAATGATGTGATGGACAAGACCCAATCCTAAGCATAGCTCAAAGATCGTGTAGTTCGTTTGCTGTAGCTTTTCTGAATGTCAAGTATCATTTCCTTAGACCATGAGATTGTGCAACTCCCGGATATCGTAGGAGTGTCTTGGGTGTGCCAAACGTCACAACATAACTAGGTGACTATAAAGGTTCATTACAGGTATCTCCGAAAGTGTCTGTTGGGTTGGCATGAATCGAGACTGGTATTTGTCACTCCGTATGACGGGGAGGTATCTCTGGGCCCACTCGGTAATGCATCATCATAATGAGCTCAATGTGATCAAGTGGTTGATCACAGGATCATGCATTACGGTATGAGTAAAGTGACTTGCCGGTAACGAGACTGAACAAGGTATTGGGATACCGACGATCGAGTCTCGGGCAAGTAACGTACCGATTGACAAAGGGAATTGTATACGGATTGATTGAATTCTCGACATCGTGGTTCATCCGATGAGATCATCGTGGAGCATGTGGGAGCCAACATGGGTATCCAGATCCCGCTGTTGGTTATTGACCGGAGAGTCGTCTCGGTCATGTCTGCATGTCTCCCGAACCCGTAGGGTCTACACACTTAAGGTTCAGTGACGCTAGGGTTGTTAGGAAGACTTGTATGTGATTAATGAATGTTGTTCGGAGTCCCGGATGAGATCCCGGACGTCACGAGGAGTTCCGGAATGGTCCGGAGGTGAAGATTTATATGTAGGAAGTTGTCATACGGTCACCGGAAAGGTTCGGGGGCATATCGGTATTGTACCGGGGCCACCGGAGGGGTTCCGGGGGTCCACCTCTCTCGGAGGGCCTAATGGGATGTAGAGGAAAGGGAACCAGCCCTACATGGGCTGGCCGCATCCCCCCTTGGGCCCGTGCGCCTAGGGTTGGGGGGGGAACCCTAAAGGGGGCGCCCCCCTTGCTTGGGGGGCAAGCCCCCTCCCCTTGGCCGCCGCCCCCCTCTAGATCTCATCTAGAGGAGCCGGCCCCCTTCCTCCTTCCCCTATAAATAGAGGGGCAAGGGGAGGGCTGCACAAAACATCCAAGGTGCAGCCCCTCCCCTCCCCAACACCTCTCCTCCTCCGTAAGAGCTTGGCGAAGCCCTGCCGGAGTACTGCAGCTTCACCACCACCATGCCGTCGTGCTGCTGTTGGAGCCCTCTTCCTCAACCTCTCCCTCCTCCTTGCTGGATCAAGGCACGGGAGACGTCCTCGCTCCGTACGTGTGGTGAACGCGGAGGTGCCGTCCGTTCGGCGCTAGGATCTTCGGTGATTTGGATCACGACGAGTACGACTCCATCAACCCCGTTCTCTTGAACGCTTCCGCTCGTGATCTACAAGGGTATGTAGATGCACTCCTCTCTCCCTCGTTGCTAGATGACTCCATAGATTGATCTTGGTGATGCGTAGAAATTTTTTAATTTCTGCTACATTCCCCAACAGTGGCATCATGAGCTAGGTCTATGCGTAGTTACTATGCACGAGTAGAACACAAAGCAGTTGTGGGCGTCAATATTGTCAATTTGCTTGCCGTTACTAGTCTTATCTTGATTCGGCGGCATCGTGGGATGAAGCGGCCCGGACCGACCTTACACGTACACTTACGTGAGACTGCTTCCACCGACTGACATGCACTAGTTGCATAAGGTGGCTGACGGGTGTCTGTCTCTCCCACTTTAGTCGTATCGGATTCGATGAACAGGGTCCTTATGAAGGGTAAATAGAAATTGACAATTCACGTTGTGGTTTTGGCGTAGGTAAGAAACGTTCTTGCTAGAAACCTATAGCAGCCACGTAAAAACTTGCAACAACAATTAGAGGACGTCTAACTTGTTTTTGCAGCAAGTGTTTTGTGATGTGATATGGCCAAAGGATGTGATGAATGATATATGTGATGTATGAGATGATCATGTTCTTGTAATAGGAATCATGACTTGCATGTCGATGAGTATGACAACCGGCAGGAGCCATAGGAGTTGTCTTTATTTATTTATGACCTGCGTGTCAACATAAACGCCATGTAATTACTTTACTTTTTTGCTAAAGCGTTAGCCATAGTAGTAGAAGTAATAGATGATGAGACAACTTCAAGAAGACACGATGATGAAGATCATGATGATGGAGATCATGGTGTCATGCCGGTGACAACGATGATCATGGAGCCCCGAAGATGGAGATCAAAAGGAGCAAATGATATTGGCCATATCATGTCACTATTTGATTGCATGTGATGTTTATCATGTTTAAAATCTTATTTGCTTAGAATGACGATAGCTTAAATAAGATGATCCCTCGCAATAATTTCAAGAAAGTGTTCCCCCTAACTGTGCACCGTTGCGAAGGTTCGTTGTTTCGAAGCACCACGTGATGATCGGGTGTGATAGATTCTAACGTTCGAATACAACGGGTGTAAGCCAGATTTACACACGCAATACACTTAGGTTGACTTGACGAGCCTAGCATGTACAGACATGGCCTCGGAACACGGAAGACCGAAAGGTCAAGCATGAGTCGTATAGGAGATACGATCAACATGAAGATGTTCACCGATGTTGGCTAGTCCGTCTCACGTGATGATCGGACACGGCCTAGTTAACTCGGATCATGTTTCACTTAGATGACTGGAGGGATGTCTATCTGAGTGGGAGTTCATTGAATAATTTGATTAGATGAACTTAATTATCATGAACTTAGTCTAAAATCTTTACAATATGTCTTGTAGATCAAATGGCCCACGTTGTCCTCAACTTCAACGCGTTCCTAGAGAAAACCAAGCTGAAAGACGATGGCAGCAACTCGGACTGGGTCCGGAACCTGAGGATCATCCTCATAGCTGCCAAGAAAGATTATGTCCTAGAAGCACCGCTAGGTGACGCACCTGTCCCACAGAACCAAGACGTTATGAACGCTTGGTAGTCACGTGCTGATGATTACTCCCTTGTTCAGTGCGGCATGCTTTACAGCTTAGAACCGGGGCTCCAAAAGCGTTTTGAGAGACACGGAGCATATGAGATGTTCGAAGAGCTGAAAATGGTTTTTCAAGCTCATGCCCGGGTCGAGAGATATGAAGTCTCCGACAAGTTCTTCAGCTGTAAGATGGAGGAAAATAGTTCTGTCAGTGAGCACATACTCAAAATGTCTGGGTTGCATAACCGCTTGACTCAGCTGGGAGTTAATCTCCCGGATGACGCGGTCATTGACAGAATCCTTCAGTCGCTTCCACCGAGCTACAAGAGCTTTGTGATGAACTTCAATATGCAGGGGATGGAAAAGACCATTCCTGAGGTATATTCAATGCTGAAATCAGCAGAGGTAGAAGTCAAAAAGGAACATCAAGTGTTGACGGTGAATAAAACCACTAAGTTCAAGAAAGGCAAGGGTAAGAAGAACTTCAAGAAGGATGACAAGGGAGTTGCCGTGCCCGGTAAGCAAGCTGCCGGGAAGAAGCCAAAGAATGGACCCAAGCCCGAGACTGAGTGTTTTTATTGTAAGGGAAGTGGTCACTGGAAGCAGAACTGCCCCAAATACTTAGCGGACAAGAAGGCCGGCAACACGAAAGGTATATGTGATATACATGTAATTGATGTGTACCTTACCAGTACTCGTAGTAGCTCCTGGGTATTTGATACCGGTGCGGTTGCTCACATTTGTAACTCAAAGCAGGAGCTGCGGAAAAAGCGGAGACTGGCGAAGGACGAGGTGACGATGCGCGTCGGGAATGGTTCCAAGGTTGATGTGATCGCCGTCGGCACGCTACCTCTACATTTTCCTACGGGATTAGTTTTAAACCTCAACAATTGTTATTTAGTGCCAGCTTTGAGCATGAACATTGTATCAGGGTCTTGTTTAATACGAGATGGCTACTCATTTAAATCCAAGAATAATGGTTGTTCTATTTATATGAGAGATATGTTTTATGGTCATGCTCCGATGGTGAATGATTTATTCTTAATGAATCTCGAGCGTAATGCTACACATATTCATAGTGTGAATACCAAAAGATGTAAGGTTGATAATGATAGTCCCACATACTTGTGGCACTGCCGCCTTGGTCACATAGGTGTCAAACGGCATGAAGAAGCTCCATGCAGATGGACTTTTAGAGTCTCTTGATTACGAATCATTTGACACGTGCGAACCATGCCTCATGGGTAAAATGACCAAGACTCCGTTCTCAGGAACAATGGAGCGAGCAACCAACTTATTGGAAATCATACATACTGATGTGTGCGGTCCAATGACTGTTGAGGCTCGCGGTGGCTATTGTTATGTTCTCACCCTCACTGATGACTTGAGTAGATATGGGTATGTCTACTTAATGAAACACAAGTCTGAGACCTTTGAAAAGTTCAAGGAATTTCAGAGTGAGGTTGAGAATCAACATGACAGGAAAATCAAGTTCTTGCGATCAGATCGTGGGGGAGAATACTTGAGTCACGAATTTGGCACACACTTAAGAAAATGTGGAATAGTTTCACAACTCACGCCGCCTGGAACACCTCAGCGTAATGGTGTGTCCGAACGTCGTAATCGCACTCTATTAGATATGGTGCTATCTATGATGTCTCTTACCTATTTACCGCTGTCATTTTGGGGCTATGCTTTAGGGACTGCCACATTCACTTTAAATAGGGCTCCGTCGAAATCCGTTGAGACGACACCGTATGAATTATGGTTTGGGAAGAAAACTAAGCTGTCGTTTCTAAAAGTTTGGGGATGCGATGCTTATGTCAAGAAACTTCAACCTGAAAAGCTCGAACCCAAATCGGAAAATTGCGTCTTCATAGGATACCCTAAAGAAACTGTTGGGTATACCTTCTACCTCAGATCCGAAGGCAAGATCTTTGTTGCCAAGAATGGGTCCTTTCTAGAGAAAGAGTTTCTCTCGAAAGAAATAAGTGGGAGGAAAGTAGAACTTGATGAAGTATTGCCTCTTGAACCGGTAAGTGGCGCAGCTCAAGAAAATGTTCCTGAAGTGCCTGCACTGACTAGAGAGGAAGTTAATGATGATGATCATGAAACTTCAGATCAAGTTGCTACTGAACTTCGTAGGTCCACGAGGACACGTTCCGCACCATAGTGGTACGGCAACCCTGTCTTGGAAATCATGTTGTTAGACAACGGTGAACCTTCGAACTATGAAGAAGCGATGGCGGGCCCGGATTCGGACAAATGGCTGGAAGCCATGAAATCCGAGATAGGATCCATGTATGAAAACGAAGTATGGACTATGACTGACTTGCCCGATGATCGGCCAGCCATAGAAAATAAATGGATCTTTTAGAAGAAGACAGACGCGGATGGTAATGTGACCATCTATAAAGCTCGGCTTGTCGCTAAGGGTTATCGACAAGTTCAAGGGGTTGACTACGATGAGACTTTCTCACCCGTAGCGAAGCTAAAGTCCGCCCGAATCATGTTAGCAATTGCCGCATTCTATGATTATGAGATATGGCAAATGGACGTCAAAACGGCATTCCTTAATGGTTTCCTTAAGGAAGAATTGTATATGATGCAGCCGGAAGGTTTTGTCGATCCTAAAGATGCTGACAAGGTGTGCAAGCTCCAACGCTCGATTTATGGGCTGGTGCAAGCATCTCGGAGTTGGAACATTCATTTTGATGAGATGATCAAAGCGTTTGGGTTTATGCAGACTTATGGAGAAGCCTGCATTTACAAGAAAGTGAGTGGGAGCTCTGTAGCATTTCTCATATTGTATGTGGATGACATACTGTTGATGGGAAATGATATAGAATTCTTGGAAAGCATAAAGGCCTACTTGAACAAGTGTTTTTCAATGAAGGACCTTGGAGAAGCTGCTTATATATTAGGCATCAAGATCTATAGAGATAGATCGAGACGCCTCATTGGTCTTTCACAGAGTACGTACCTTGACAAGATATTGAAGAAGTTCAAAATGGATCAGTCAAAGAAGGGGTTCTTGCCTGTATTGCAAGGTACGAGATTGAGCACGGCTCAATGCCCGACCACGGCAGAAGATAGAGAAAAGATGAGTGTCGTCCCCTATGCCTCGGCCATAGGGTCTATCATGTATGCTATGCTGTGTACCAGACCTGATGTAAACCTTGCCGTAAGTTTGGTAGGAAGGTACCAAAGTAATCCCGGCATGGAACACTGGACAGCGGTCAAGAATATCCTGAAGTACCTGAAAAGGACCAAGGAAATGTTTCTCGTTTATGGAGGTGACGAAGAGCTCATCGTAAAGGGTTACGTCGATGCTAGCTTCGACACAGATCTGGATGACTCTAAGTCACAAACCGGATACGTGTATATTTTGAATGGTGGGGCAGTAAGCTGGTGCAGTTGCAAGCAAAGCGTTGTGGCGGGATCTACATGTGAAGCGGAGTACATGGCAGCCTCGGAGGCAGCACAAGAAGCAGTCTGGGTGAAGGAGTTCATTACCGACCTAGGAGTCATACCCAATGCGTCGGGCCCGATGAATCTCTTCTGTGACAACACTAGAGCTATTGCCCTTGCCAAGGAGCCTAGGTTTCACAGGAAGACCAGGCATATCAAGCGTCGCTTCAACTCCATTCGTGAAAGTGTTCAAAATGGAGACATAGAGATTTGTAAAGTACATACGGACCTGAATGTGGCAGATCCATTGACTAAACCTCTCCCTAGAGCAAAACATGATCAACACTAGAACTGCATGGGTGTTCGATTCATCACAATGTAACTAGAATATTGACTCTAGTGCAAGTGGGAGACTGTTGGAAATATGCCCTAGAGGCAATAATAAAATGGTTATTATTATATTTCTTTGTTCATGATAATTGTCTATTGTTCATGCTATAATTGTGTTATCCGGAAATCGTAATACATGTGTGAATACATAGACCACAACACGTCCCTAGTGAGCCTCTAGTCGACTAGCTCGTTGATCAAAAGATAGTCATGGTTTCCTGACTATGGACATTGGATGTCATTGGTAACGGGATCACATCATTAGGAGAATGATGTGATGGACAAGACTCAATCCTAAGCATAGCTCAAAGATTGTGTAGTTCGTTTGTTGTAGCTTTTCTGAATGTCAAGTATCATTTCCTTAGACCATGAGATTGTGCAACTCCCGGATACCGTAGGAGTGCCTTGGGTGTGCCAAACGTCACAACGTAACTGGGTGACTATAAAGGTTCATTACAGGTATCTTCGAAAGTGTCTGTTGGGTTGGCATGAATCGAGACTGGGATTTGTCACTCCATATGACGGAGAGGTATCTCTGGGCCCACTCGGTAATGCATCATCATAATGAGCTCAATGTGATCAAGTGGTTGATCACAGGATCATGCATTACGGTACGAGTAAAGTGACTTGCCGGTAACGAGACTGAACAAGGTATTGGGATACCGACGATCGAGTCTCGGGCAAGTAACGTACCGATTGACAAAGGGAATTGTATACGGATTGATTGAATCCTCAACATCGTGGTTCATCCGATGAGATCATCGTGGAGCATGTGGGAGCCAACATGGGTATCCAGATCCCGCTGTTGGTTATTGACTGGAGAGTCGTCTCGGTCATGTCTGCATGTCTCCCGAACCCGTAGGGTCTACACACTTAAGGTTCGGTGACGCTAGGGTTGTTAGGAAGACTTGTATGTGATTACCGAATGTTGTTCGGAGTCCCGGATGAGATCCCGGACGTCACGAGGAGTTCCGGAATGGTCCGGAGGTGAAGATTTATATGTAGGAAGTTGTCATACGGGAAAGGTTCGGGGGCATATCGGTATTGTACCGGGGCCACCGGAGGGGTTCTGGGGGTCCACCGGGAGGGGCCACCTCTCTCGGAGGGCCTAATGGGCTATAGAGGAAAGGGAACCAGCCCTACATGGGCTGGCCGCATCCCCCCCTTGGGCCCATGCGCCTAGGGTTGGGGGGAAACCCTAAAGGGGGTGCCCCCCTTGCTTGGGGGGCAAGCCCCCTCCCCTTGGCCGCCGCCCCCCTCTAGATCTCATCTAGAGGGGGCCGGCCCCCTTCCTCCTTCCCCTATAAATAGAGGGGCAAGGGGAGGGCTGCACACAACATCCAAGGCGCAGCCCCTCCCCTCCCCAACACCTCTCCTCCTCCGTAAGAGCTTGGCGAAGCCCTGCCGGAGTACTGCAACTTCACCACCACCACACCGTCGTGCTGCTATTGGAGCCCTCTTCCTCAACCTCTCCCTCCTCCTTGTTGGATCAAGGCGCGGGAGACGTCCTCGCTCCGTACATGTGTTGAACGCGGAGGTGCCGTCCGTTCGGCGCTAGGATCTTCGGTGATTTGGATCACGATGAGTACGACTCCATCAACCCCGTTCTCTTGAACGCTTCCGCTTGTGATCTACAAGGGTATGTAGATGCACTCCTCTCTCCCTCGTTGCTAGATGACTCCATAGATTGATCTTGGTGATGCGTAGAAATTTTTTAATTTCTGCTACGTTCCCCAACAAGCACGACTCAGTAAATAAGGGCATGTTTTAATTGTGACTATCCCATACATTGCCATACTATTTTGCCACACTTGCCATACTTGAGATACTCAAATTCTTAGCCACACTTTGGTTTGCCTCAGGGAATCTTGCCACACTTTTTGTTTCTATGATATATGTGGCTCACTGCTCATAATTTTCTTTGCCTTAGTTATGGCTAGAGTCAAACAGACACCTAACTTGGTCAAACTTTCCTAAGTTGAGGTGTGGCAAGCCATGGCATGGTACCAAACAACCCCTAAATATTAAATTTCATCATTTTAAATCAAGATTTTTAACTACAACATGCACTTTTTATTTTTTTAGTCACTAATTAAGGCACCTTATGAAGTACTCCCTCCGTTCCTAAATGTAAGTCTTTTTAGACATTTCAAATGGAATACAATATACGGATGTATGTAGACATATTTTAGAGTGTAGATTCACTCATTTTTGCTCCGTGTGTAGTCACTTGGTGGAATTTCTAGAAAGACTTATATTTAGGAACGGAGGGAGTATATAAATACATATTTATTTGAAAATCCCTAATTTTTATTTACAAGGACATACCTATATTAACAAGTTCTCCTAATAATCAAAATGCACGCTTATGAAGATTTTGAGTGAATTGCAAAAAACCACCACATTGAAGCCTAGGGTTGCAGAAAAGACTCTTCTACGTTTTTGTGCCAGAAAACACTGATTTCGCGCCTAATCATTTGCAGAAAACACCTAACCATCTGTTCAGGCAGTTTAACCTCTATTATGACAGGTGAGGCCCTGTTTCGTCTACGTGGCGTCACGGCCGCGAGCTCACGCCGTCTGACGGTGCTACAATGGCAACGACGTGGCGGCCGCTACTGCTCCGCCGTGTGGGTAAAAACTGGATCGATCCAGCTCTCTGCTCACACTCTCGCCTCTGCCTCGCCCTCTCCTTACTCTATTCTTCCTCCCCGGCGCCGCCACACCACCGACCGCCGTTCTGCTACTCCCCGGTGCCATGGTGTCGTGGAGCGACGAGACCAGTGAGGATTCAGTCCTGAACATCTCCTCCTCCTGCGATGGCATCATCAAGGTCAGTTGGTTAGATATCTAGAGCTAGGGTTAGGGTTAGTAAATTGGGGATTTTGTCACTGAGCTTGATCTGAACCTAGCCTTCTCTTTGCTTGCTCCCACAGCTTCCAGCTACGATGCATGATCCGAATTTCAATGGCACTGACGCAGATGTGAATGTCTTGTGTGAACACGGTGAGCCGGCCGAGCGCTTTGTAGCATTTGAAGGGATGCACATGGGCAGGAGGTTTCTTGGATGTGCTAAGAAGGTATGATTCACATCCTGTGTAAAGGAAGCTGTTTGCTTAATGCTTTGTTTATCAAGTTGTTAAGATTTTTTTAGCTTGGTCTTTGTTTAGCTTGTTCTGACATGCCTTGTCATTAGTGGACTGTACACATTGTTTATTATGGTCAGTTCTTACTCCTTTGTTTATCAAGTTGTTAATTTGCCTTCAAGTTGTTTATTGTGGTCAGTGCTTTGCCTTCAAGTTGTTAAGCTTGGTTAAGTGCTTTGTATTTGTTTAATTTGCTTTAGCCACTGTGTTGGAGTGTGTTCTCATTAGTGGATGGCAGTCATTGTTTATTATGGTCAGTGCTTAATGACTTGTTTACCAGTGGGCATTGCTAATTTGTCTGTTGTATGGTATGGAACCTGTCAGTGCTTAGTGACTAGTTTATTTGTCTTTTTAACAGTGCACATATTAGATACCTGAACCTGTTGGTTTGATGGTCTTAGACAATTATTTATTCTTCTGTTGTTTATAATACAGGAAGGCATAAACTATGGAGTAGTTCAGTGGATTGATTTTGAATGGCCAGACTCAATGGAGAAGGCATTGGCCAAGCTATGGGATATGTATGAGGAGATTAAGTCAGCTAGGACCGATGACAATCTAGAGAGTTCCTTTGCAATTCACAACCTGACAGAAGAGAAGAAGAAACTACAGGAGAACTATGACAGTTTGTATGCTGATGTGAATGCTCTTTTGGATGCCCAGCAGCAGAGGGGCGTGGAGTTAACCAATCAAAAGGAGCAGAAGCAATATCTTGAAATGAAGATTGCTAAGCTAGAAACTATAGTTTGTAACTTGAAGGCAGAGCCTTCAAAGAAAGAGGAGGAGGAGAAGAAACTATAGGAGAACTATGACAGTTTGTATGCTGATGTGAATTCTCTCTTGGATGCCCAGTGTTGGGGAACAATGCAGAAAACAAAAAAAATTCCTACGTTTCACCAAGATCAATCTATGGAGTCAACTAGCAATGAGGGGATAGTGCATCTACATACCCTTGTAGATCGCGAGCGGAAGCGTTCAAGAGAATGGGGATGATGGAGTCGTACTCGCCATGATCCAAATCACCGATGACCAAGTGCCGAACGGATGACACCTCCGCGTTCAACACACGTACGGAGCGAATGACGTCTCCTCCTTCTTGATCTAGCAAGGGGGAAAGAGAGGTTGATGAAGATCCAGCAGCACGACGGCGTGGTGGTGGATGCAGCAGTGATCGCAGCAGGGCTTCGCCGAGCTTCTGCGAGAGGGAGAGGTGTAGCAGGGGAGAGGGAGGCGCCAGGACTTGTGGTGCGGCTGCCCTGCCTCCCCCTTTATATAGGCCCCCTGGGGGGGCGCCGGCTCTAGGAGATGGGATCTCCTTGGGGGGGGCGGCCAAGGGGGGTGGAGTGCCCCCCAAGGCAAGTGGAGGCGCCCCCACCCTAGGGTTTCCAACCCTAGGCGCAGGGGGGCCCAAGGGGGGGGCACCAGCCCACTATGGACTGATTCCCCTTCCCACTTCAGCCCATGGGGTCCTCCAGGATGGGTGGCCCCACCCGGTGGACCCCCGGGACCCATCCGGTGGTCCCGGTACAATACCGGTGACCCCGAATCTTTCCCGATGGCCGAAACTACACTTCCTATATATAATTCTTCACCTCCGGACCATTCCGGAACTCCTTGTGACGTCCGGGATCTCATCCGGGACTCCGAACAACTTTCGGGTTGCTGCATACTAATATCTCTATAACCCTAGCATCACCGAACCTTAAGTGTGTAGACCCTACGGGTTCGGGAGACAAGCAGACATGACCGAGACGACTCTCCGGTCAATAACCAACAGCGGGATCTGGATACCCATGTTGGCTCCCACATGCTCCTCGATGATCTCATCGGGTGAACCACGATGTCGAGGACTTAATCAATCCCGTATTCAATTCCCTTTGTCAATCGCTACGTTACTTGCCCGAGACTCGATCGTCGGTATCCCAATACCTTGTTCAGTCTCGTTACTGGCAAGTCACTTTACTCGTACCGTAATGCATGATCCCGTGATCAACCACTTGATCACATTGAGCTCATTATGATGATGCATTACCGAGTGGGCCCAGAGATACCTCTCCGTCATACGGAGTGACAAATCCCAGTCTCGATTCGTGCCAACCCAATAGACACTTTCGGAGACACCTGTAATGTACCTTTATAGTCACCCAGTTACGTTGTGACGTTTGGCACACCCAAAGCACTCTTACGGTATCCGGGAGTTGCACAATCTCATGGTCTAAGGAAATGATACTTGACATTCAGAAAAGCTACAGCAAACGAACTACACGATCTTTGTGCTATGCTTAGGTTTGGGTCTTGCCCATCACATCATTCTCCTAATGATGTGATCCCGTTATCAATGACATCCCCATGTCCATAGCCAGGAAACCATGACTATCTATTGATCAACGAGCTACTCAACTAGAGGCTCACTAGGGACACATTGTGGTCTATGTATTCACACATGTATTACGATTTCCGGATAATACAATTATAGCATGAATAATAGACAATTATCATGAACAAGGAAATATAATAATCATTTTATTATTGCCTCTAGGGCATATTTCCAACAGTCTCCCACTTGCACTAGAGTCAATCATCTAGTTACATTGTGATGAATCGAACACCCATGGAATTCTGGTGTTGATCATGTTTTGCTCTAGGGAGAGGTTTAGTCAACGGATCTGCTACATTCAGGTCCGTATGTACTTTACAAATCTCTATGTCTCCATTTTGAACACTTTCACGAATGGAGTTGAAGCGTCGCTTGATATGCCTGGTCTTCCTGTGAAACCTGGGCTCCTTGGCAAGGGCAATAGCTCCAGTGTTGTCACAGAAGAGAGTCATTGGGCCCGACGCATTGGGTATGACTCCTAGGTCAGTAATGAACTCTTTCACCCAGACTGCTTCGTGTGCTGCCTCCGAGGCTGCCATGTACTCCGCTTCACATGTAGATCCCGCCACAACGCTTTGCTTGCAACTGCACCAGCTTACTGCCCCACCATTCAAAATATACACGTATCCGGTTGGTGACTTAGAGTCATCCAGATCTGTGTCGAAGCTAGCATCGACGTAACCCTTTACGACGAGCTCTTTGTCACCTCCATAAATGAGAAACATTTCCTTGGTCCTTTTCAGGTACTTCAGGATATTCTTGAGTGTTGTCCAGTGTTCCATGCGGGGATTACTTTGGTACCTTCCTACCAAACTCACGGCAAGGTTTACATCAGGTCTGGTACACAGCATAACATACATGATAGACCCTATGGCCGAGGCTTAGGGTACGACACTCATCTTTTCTCTATCTTCTGCCGTGGTCGGGCATTGAGCCATGCTCAATCTCACACCTTGCAATACAGGCAAGAACCCCTTCTTGGACTGATCCATATTGAACTTCTTCAATATCTTGTCAAGGTACGTACTTTGTGAAATACCGATGAGGCGTCTCGATCTATCTCTATAGATCTTGATGCCTAATATATAAGCAGCTTCTCCAAGGTCCTTCATTGAAAAACACTTGTTCAAATAGGCCTTTATACTTTCCAAGAATTCTATATCATTTCCCATCAACAGTATGTCATCCACATACAATATGAGAAATGCTACAGAGCTCCCACTCACTTTCTTGTAAATGCAGACTTCTCCATAAGTCTGCATAAACCCAAACGCTTTGATCATCTCATCAAAGCGAATGTTCCAACTCCGAGATGCTTGCACCAGCCCATAAATCAAGCGTTGGAGCTTGCACACCTTGTCAGCATTCTTAGGATCAACAAAACCTTCCGGCTGCATCATATACAATTCTTCCTTAAGGAAACCATTAAGGAATGCCGTTTTGACGTCCATTTGCCATATCTCATAATCATATAATGCGGCAATTGCTAACATGATTCGGACGGACTTCAGCTTCGCTACGGGTGAGAAAGTCTCATCGTAGTCAACCCCTTGAACTTGTCGATAACCCTTAGCAACAAGTCGAGCTTTATAGATGGTCACATTACCATCCGCGTCTGTCTTCTTCTTAAAGATCCATTTATTTTCTATGGCTCGCCGATCAACGGGCAAGTCAGTCAAAGTCCATACTTCGTTTTCATACATGCATCCTATCTCGGATTTCATGTCTTCCAGCCATTTGTCGGAATCTGGGCCCGCCATCGCTTCTTCATAGTTCGAAGGTTCACCGTTGTGTAACAACATGATTTCCAAGACAGGGTTGCCGTACCACTCTGGTGCGGAACGTGTCCTTGTGGACCTACGAAGTTTAATAGCAACTTGATCTGAAGTTTCATGATCATCATCAACAACTTCCTCTCTAGTCAGTGCAGGCACCTCAGGAACATTTTCTTGAGCTGCGCCACTTACCGGTTCAAGAGGTAATACTTCATCAAGTTCTACCTTCCTCCCACTTATTTCTTTCGAGAGAAACTCGTTCTCTAGAAAGGACCCATTATTGGCAACAAAGATTTTGCCTTTGGATCTGAGGTAGAAGGTATACCCAACAGTTTCTTTAGGGTATCCTATGAAGACGCATTTTTCCGACTTGGGTTCGATGTAACACCCCGGATGTGATTTACCCTATATGTACTCCAACTCTTGCCGTTTCCGGCGTTAAGTTATTTTATTTTCTCGGGTTCGGGTTTTTTGTCTCCGTGTGTTTTTGTCGTTGTCATGCATCTCATATCATGTCATCTTGTGCATTGCATTTGCATACGTGTTCATCTCATGCATTCGAGCTTTTTCCCCGTTGTCCGTTTTGCATTCCGGCGCTTCGTTCTCCTCCGGTGGTCAAGTCTACCTTTCTTTCGTGTGTGGGGATTAAACATTTCCGGATTGGACCGAGACTTGCCAAGCGGCCTTGGTTTACTACCGGTAGACCGCCTGTCAAGTTTCGTACCATTTGGACTTCGTTTGATACTCCAACGGTTAACCGAGGGACCGAAAAGGCCTCGTGTGTGTTGCAGCCCAACACCCCTCCAAGTTGGCCCAAAACCCACCAAAACCCTCTCCATCATCTAGAGCGTTCGATCACGATCGTGTGGCCGAAAACCGCACCTCATTTGGACTCTCCTAACTCCTCCTATGCCTATAAATAGAACCCCCTCCTCAAATCCCGGGTCTCTTCTCCCCCAAACCCTAAAAATCCGCTCCGCCGCCGGCCGGACATGTCCGTCGTCCGCCGGACAAACCCCGCCATCGTCCTGCACCAATAGGAGGGCGCCAGGTGTCCCCGCCGTCCCTCTCTCTCCTCCGGCACAGAGAGCCCGGATCGGGCCCTCCCGGCCCGCGCGCCTCTGCCGCCACCTACCGCGCCTCCCCGCCTCCTCGCGGCTCGCCACCGACTACCGCCGCCACCGCGACGACCACCACCGCCGCCTCACTCGGCGAGCTCCGGCGCCCTTCGCCGGCCGGCTCCGCCGCCTCGCCATCGCCGCCCGGGGTTGCCGCGCCTCGTCCGCCGCTCCGCCGCCCGGGTCGTCGCCCCGGCCACCGGCACCCGACGCCGCCGTCCTCCTGCTCCAGCCGCTGCGTCCATCGTCTCGGCGAGCTCCTTCCCCGACGAACCTCAGGATCCGCGCCGGCTGGATCTGGATCTAGATCTCGGTTGACCTAATCTCACCCAAAACCCTAACTTTTTACGTTTTCCTCATGCGATAACTCCTCATCCGTAGCTCTGTTTTTGGCATATAGCATATCAAAATGTTCGTCTCAGAGAGCACATCATTTCATTCCATTGCGTCATTTTCATTTGAGTTCATCTTGATGCCCGAAATGCTGTTGGAAGAATGCTACTTGAGATAATTGTCAGATCTGCTGCTCCATTTAGATATTTGTCATTTTTGCCATGATTATTGTGTGCATGATGTGCCCATGAGTTCTACATATGTTTTGTTAAGGGTTTTGCCATCTTTCCAGAGGTGCAACCCATGTATTTTTGTGATGTGTGTGGTGACTAGCACAATCTTGCAAAGTGAGGCACTTGGTAATGCTGATTTCAGGGACTTAGCATTTCCACTAAGTCCTTGACCTGTTTATCTCATATGGTCATATGTTCATGTTGTTTCCTAGTGATCCGTGCCTCTTTTGAGGATGATCAGTAAGGATGTTTTGTTGATCTTGTAGTGCTCTATCCATTCATGTCTTTTTTTGCAATTATGGACCACCCTAGCTTGAGTCAATCAAGCTCTACTTTTGCTACTTCGTGAATCTGGGCAGATTGTCTACTTGTTAGTGATTTTGCCGATGATGTTGTAGTTGATCCGTGCATGCTATGGTATTGTTCTTGACATGTCTAGCTTGCATTTTGTGTATTCTTGATGGGTGTATGCTTAGATTGCAATGAGTTGCTCTGTAGTGAGTGCATCGAGATCGTAAACATGCCTACTTGATATCTGTTTTCAGCATGCTCTAGTTTTCACCAAGTCTGAAAACTAATTATGCTTTTGCTATGTTCACATGCTGGCAAATGTGTTTTCTGATCCCTTTTGGCTCAAGGCCACTATGGGACTTTTGTTAAGATCTTTGAGTAGCTCCATGCCATGTTTTACTTTGCCATGTTCAGGTCCTGTAGCATATAGTTTTGTTGCTCCGAAGAGTGCTATCTGATCTGAAATTCCAGACAAGTGTTAATTTCACAAAGTCTGAAATCTGTTTACCATATGCATTTTTGCCATGCTTGTTTGAACCTGTTAATGGATGATTTGGCCGTAGCTCAGTGCTAGACTTTTGTTAAGCATCATGAATGCATCCCTGCCATGTATTTTTATGCCATGTTTGGATCCTGTAGCATGTTCATCTCGTTGCATTTAGATGGCTACTTGCTGTAAATCGCAGAACGTGGTCATATTTGAATCGCTTGCCATTTCCAAACCGTAACTCCGATTCCGGCGTTCTTTATATTGTTTTCAAGCGATTTCATCTCATCTTTCCAGTGGCACACTTGGATTTCCAAGTTGAGGCCAGGTTCCTGCTTTCCCTATCACATCTTGCATATGCATCCCGCATCGCATCCCGCATAGCATACCATCCTTGCATCATATTGTTCGATCCTTGCACGTGGTTGATTGTGTCCTTGTTGCTTGTTTGTCTTGTTTGGGTAGAGCCGGGAGACGAGTTCGCTAACGAGGAGCCCGTTGAGTTTGCTTTCGAGGATCCAGTCAACTCTAACAACTTTGCAGGCAAGATGATCATACCCTCGAAATCACTACTATCTTTGCTTTGCTAGATGCTCGCTCTTTTGCTATGCCTATGCTACGATGCCTACCACTTGCTTATCATGCCTCCCAAATTGCCATGTCAAACCTCTAACCCACCATGTCCTAGCAAACCGTTGATTGGCTATGTTATCGCTTTGCTCAGCCCCTCTTATAGCGTTGCTAGTTGCAGGTGAAGATTGGAGACCGTTCCTTGTTGGAACATTATTTACTTGTTGGGATATCATTATATTGCCATGTTATCTTAATGCATCTATATACTTGGTAAAGGGTGGAAGGATCGGCCTCTCGCCTAGTGTTTTGTTCCACTCTTGCCGCCCTAGTTTCCGTCATATCGGTGTTATGTTCCCGGATTTTGCGTTCCTTACGCGGTTGGGTTATAATGGGAACTGGAACCCTGATAGTTCGCCTTGATTAAGCTTTTCGCAGATGCCCACCTTAGGTCTTACCATTTGCCACTAGCCTCTTTTTCCTTGGTTTCCGGAGCCCGAGGGTCATCTTATTTAACCCCCCCAGGCCAGTGCTCCTCTGAGTGTTGGTCCGAACAAGAGTCCTGTGCAGCACCCCATCGGGGAAACTCGAGGTTTGGTTTTAGTTGTATGGAGAGCTCATCTGAGTGTGCCCTGAGAACGAGATATGTGCAGCTCCTATCGGGATTTGTCGGCACATTCGGGCGGTGTTGCTGGATTGGTTTTGACTTGTCGAAGTGTCTTGATGAACCGGGATACCGAGTCTGATCCTGATCGGAATGTCTCGGGAGGAGGTCTATTCCTTCGTTGACCGTGGGAGCTTGTCATGGGCTAAGTTGGGACTGTTTTGAACTTTCAAAAGCCGTGCCCGCGGTTATGGGCAGATGGGAATTTGTTAATGTCCGGTTGTAGATAACTTGAACCTTAATTTAATTAAAATGAATCAACCGTGTGAATTACCGTGATGGCCTCTTTTCGGCGGAGTCCGGGAAGTGGACACGGTGTTGGAGTAATGCTTGCGCAGGTTGCTCTCTAGTTTCTCGCTCGCGCTTTGCCTCCTCTTCTCGCTCTCTTTTGTGAACAGGATAGCCACCATATATGCTAGACGCTTGCTGCAGCTCCACATATATTTTTACCTCGCCTTACCTTTAAGCTTAAATAGTCTTGATCGCGATGGTGCGAGATTGCTGAGTCCCTGTGGCTCACAGTTTACTATTACACCAGATGCAGGGCCTGATGATTCCGCTCCAGGTGACACGCTCGAGCTCAAGTGGGAGTTGGACGAGGATTCTCAATGATACTATGTTTACTTTCCTGATGATCAATAGTGGTGCCCAGTTGGGGGTGATCGGGACCTTGTCGCATGTTGGGTTATCTTTTATTTTGGCGCCGTAGTCGGGCCATGAGTGTTTGGATGATGTAATGCTATTTATGTACTTGATTGACGTGGCGAGTGTAAGCCAACTATGTTATCTCCCCTTTTATTATCTATATATTACATGGGATGTTGTGAAGATTGCCTAACTTGCGACATATGCCTTCAATGCGATTATGCCTCTAAATCGTGCCTCGACACGTGGGAGATATAGTCGCATCGAGGGTGTTACAAGTTGGTATCAGAGCCTTCCCCGACCTTAGGAGCCCCATTGCTTGATCGTTTTTAGCAGCTGAGTTGTGTCTAGAAAAATGTTTTGAGTCATCTAGGAATTATATATTGGAGAGTTTAGGAATTCTTTTTACTTCCCAGTCTCCTCATCGCTCTGGTATGGCATCCTGACGTAGAGTTTTGACTCTTCTCTTCTCAAATTTCACTAAAAAAAATTTAGGAGCACGCGGGTATCTTGGAATCGTTCCGATGGTTTTATGACGAGAACATTGTCTTGGTGCCTCCTGTCAGGGGTTTTGTGGAAGTGTCCCGGGGAGTTGAGCTCTGAGGTGTTGTCGTCACAATTTTATCATTGCAGTTCTGGAATACCTGAGTTTAGTATGCTGACATCGAAAATCTCTTTTATGCAGTTCGTTGGTGAGATAACCTCGACGCCACCCTGTAATGGGGCGGGAGTTCGGGAGTATCGCCATAACTTGTATAACGAATGCTTTTCAAAGGTTGAGGTAGATGGTTTCCGAAGTTTTTCTCGGTTATGTGTTGAAGGATGGATACAGCTGGATGTAGGATTTGCTAGTTTGGGTGAGATATTATGCTTCCCCTGTATCCCCAACACCTGATTGCATAACTGGAAAGGTTCGGGAGTTTCATAGGTGGGAATTCTCGTAGCTCTAGTTCTTCTTCCACGGATATTTGGTTTGAGATTGGGATTTCTTACCGAGTATTCATTCTTGATCCGTACCTTGTTGATTTATTTCTCTACCTAAATTCTAAGTGGCTTCTCAATTTATGGATATGTGACCATTTCAAGAGGAATGCATTCGTTCATTTTGTTTGGATGTGAAGACTATATGTTGCAATTTTCATTCCGTTGGATTCAGCTTCATTTATCTGTCTATGTGCTAACGGTGGTCAACCTCTTCAGGATGGCTCCCGCTAAGAGCACCAATCAGAATCAGAATCAAGATCCGCCACCACCTCCACCTCCTCCGGAGGGATGGCAAGCTGTGATGGCCGCAACCAATGCAAACACACAGTTGATCATGCAAATTCTCCAAGAGCGCAATCAAGGCAACCAAGGGAACCAAGGCAACAATCAGAATCACTTTGCTACACTCAACTAGTTCCTTGCTAACGGGCCAAAGACTTTCAGCAATTGTGTTGAGGCAACTGATGCTGACGATTGGCTTGTGGATCTGTGCAAGCATTTCGAGTGCAGTAATGTCAGGCCTGAGGACTTTGTCAAGTTCGCTTCCTTCCAACTCAAAGATCAAGCTGCAGAATGGTTTCAGCAGTACAAGGATTCTAGAGGTGGACGTGTTATCACTTGGGATGAATTCCGTCAAGATTTGAGAGCTCACCATATCCCTCAGAGCGTGGTTGAAAGCAAGCGTGAGGAATTCCGCAACTTGAAGCAAGGCTCTTTGTCTGTCTATGACTACAACAAGTTATTTCAGAAGCTCGCCCGCTTTGCTAAGCAGGATGTCCTTGACGAGAAGAGCATGATATACCAGTTCAGGGGTGGTCTTAGAGAAGAAATCTAGCTAGCTCTTGTTCTCTTTGAGCCCTTGAGGTACGATGAGTTCTACAACATGGCATTGAAGCAAGAGGCTGCTCAACTAAGGTGTGATGCTTCCAAGAAGCGAGTCAGAGATGCTACTCCTTCTTCCTCTACTCAAGTGGCCAAGCAGCAGAAGTATTGGCTTCCTCCTCATCGGTTCCGTCAGCCGTATCAGCAGAAGAGCAAAGGTGGCAGTGGATCTTCCCACCCACCCAACCCTGGCTTTCAGAACAAGACTTCGTCTCAAGCTCCAAGATCGAGTGCTCCGTATCACCGTCCGCTTTCAGAGGTCACGTGCAACAAGTGCCAACAGAAGGGTCACTATGCCAACAAATGCTTCAATCAGAGGCGTCTTCCTCCTCCTCCTCCTGTTAGATCGGCAAGTACAGCTGTGGTCAAGCATAACCCCAAGTACGCCAAAGTCAATATGGTGAATGTAGCTCAGGCAGAGGATTCATCAGATGTCATCATGGGTAACCTTCCTATTAACGATGTTCCCGCGAAAGTTCTTTTTGACACTGGTGCATCACATTGTTTCATATCGAGACCTTTTGCATCTAAGCATGGTTGGTTTTCTCAAGTCATGCATAAACCGTTAGCAGTTGTCTCTCCGAGTAGATGTTTGCTCGCTAACTACGAGGTTCCGGATATTTCTATCTCGATGGGTGATTTCAAGTTTCTGGCTTCTCCAATGATCCTTGGTAACTCGGATATTGATCTTATTCTCGGAATGGATTGGCTTTCTAAGCACAAGGCTCAGCTTGATTGTGCAGCCAGGCAGATTCAATTGACTCATTCGTCTGAGGAAGTAATTGTCTTTGCCGCTCGTGATAATACCATCCGTCTGTTTTCTCTCAATGAGAAGGGTGAATTGGATGCCATCTCTCAAACTCCAGTCGTTTGCGAATATCAAGACGTCTTTCCAGAAGAGCTTCCAGGAATGCCTCCGCACCGGCCAGTTGAATTCGTCATTGATCTTGAGCCCGGCACGGAACCTGTGTGAAAGCGTCCTTACAAGCTCGGACCTGAAGAGTTGAAGGAGCTGAAGAGGCAACTCGATATTCAAGAGAGAATGGGTCTCATCCGGCCTAGTTCTTCTCCGTGGGGTTGTGGTGTTCTTTTTGTGAAGAAGAAGGATGGAACGGACTGGCTTTGTGTTGATTACCGTCCATTGAACAAGAAGACCATCAAGAACAAATACCCACTTCCCAACATCAACGAGCTGTTCGAACAACTCAAAGGTGCCCAAGTATTCTCCAAGCTTGATCTCGGTATGGGTTATCATCAGATTCGAATCCGTGAGCAAGATATTCCCAAGACGGCTTTCAGAACAAGCTATGGTTCATATGAATACACTGTCATGTCTTTTGGCCTCGTCAATGCTCCTCGATGTTCTCTCGCATGATGAACTTCATCTTCAACGCCTACACCAATGACTTCGTTTTGGTCTATCTCGACGACATTCTGGTTTTCTCGAAGAACAAGGAAGATCATGCCAAGCACTTGCGTTTGGTACTCGACAAGTTGAGGGAACACCAGTTCTACGCCAAGTTCTCCAAGTGCGAATTTTGGCTCGATGAGGTTCTTTATCTTGGTCATATCATTTCTGCCAAGGGCATTGCGGTGAATCCTGAGAAGGTGTCTGCAATTGTGAATTGGGAACCACCTCAGAACGTGAAGCAACTCCGTAGCTTCCTCGGTCTCGCAAGCTACTGTCGAAGATTCGTTGAAAACTTTTCTAAGATCGCGAAGCCTCTCTCAAATCTTCTCCAGAAGCACGTCAAGTATGTTTGGTCTCCGGAGTGTGACATTGCTTTCAACACTTTGAAAGATAAATTGATCACTGCTCCAGTTCTGACTCCGCCTGATGAATCCAAGCCATACGAGGTCTTTTGTGATGCCTCTCTCCAAGGTCTTGGCGCAGTGTTGATGCAAGAGAAGAAAGTTGTTGCTTATACCTCTCGCCAATTGAAGCCCAATGAGAAGAACTACCCCACTCATGATCTCGAGTTGGCGGCAGTTGTGCATGCTCTTTTGACTTGGAGACATCTCTTATTGGGAAGAAAAGTGGACATCTTCACTGACCACAAGAGTCTCAAGTACATCTTAACTCAGCCTAATCTCAACCTCAGGCAGACTTGATGGGTCGAAATGATTCAAGAGTATAATCCGAGTATCGAGTATACTCCAGGCAAGGCCAATGTGATTGCTGACGCATTGAGCAGGAAGGCTTACTGCAACAGTCTGATTCTCAAGCCTTATCAACCCGAGCTTTGTGAAGCTTTCCGCAAACTTAATCCGCAAGTTGTTCCTCAAGGTTTCCTTGCCAACCTTCAAGTCTCTCCTACCTTAGAAGACCAGATTCGCCAAGCCCAGCTTCTTGATGCTATGGTGAAAAAGGTGAAGATTGGGATTGCCAAGAGTCAACCCAAGTACAAGTGCTACCGCCTTGATGACAAGGACACTCTCTTCTTCGAGGATCATATTGTTGTGCCTAAAGGTGAACTTCGTAAAGTGATCATGAATGAGGCTCACAATTCTCTCCTCTCCATCCACCCTGGGAGCACGAAGATGTATCAGGACCTCAAGCAGGCTTATTGGTGGACTCGAATGAAGCGCGAGATTGCTCAATTCGTGAATGAGTGTGATGTCTGCAGAAGAGTGAAGGCAGAACACCAAAGGCCAGCTGGTCTCCTCCAACCTCTTGCCATTCCAGAATGGAAGTTTGACCACATTGAGATGGACTTCGTGACTGGGTTTCCAAAGTCCAAGCGTGGCAATGATGCTATATTCGTTGTCATCGACAAACTCACCAAAGTGGCTCATTTTCTGCCTATCAAAGAGTCAATCACTGCAGCTCAATTGGCGGAACTCTATACCTCTCGGATTGTCTCTCTGCACGGTATTCCACAAGTGATCTCTTCAAACCGTGGCGGCATCTTTACCTCCAAGTTTTGGGATTCTTTTCAGAAGGCCATGGGCACTAACATCCGCTTCAGCACAGCTTTCCATCCTCAAACTAGCGGTCAAGTCGAGCGTGTCAACCAGATTCTTGAAGATATGCTCAGGGCTTGTGTGATCTCCTTCGGCATGAAGTGGGAGGATTGTCTTCCTTATGTTGAATTCTCCTACAACAACAGTTTTCAAGCAAGTTCGGGCAAGGCCCCATTTGAAATTCTGTATGGCAGGAAGTGTCGTACCCCTCTCAACTGGTCCGAAACCGGTGAACGTCAGCTTCTCGGAAATGACTTAATCATAGAGGCAGAGGAAATGTGCAAAGTCATTCGAGATAATCTCAAAGCAGCCCAATCCTGCCAGAAGAGCTACTATGATAGTAAGCACCGTGATTTAGCCTTCGAGATTGGAGATCATGTTTACCTCCGCGTCTCTCCAATGAAAGGTACTCGTCGCTTCGGTATCAAAGGGAAGCTTGCCCCTAGATATGTGGGACCTTTCAAGATTGTCAGCAAGAGAGGCGATCTCGCCTATCAACTCGAGCTTCCTTCAAACTTTGCAAATGTTCATGACGTGTTCCATGTCTCTCAGCTTCGAAAGTGCTTCAAGACTCCTGACCACACCTTCAACTTCGAGGACATTGAGCTCCAAGAAGATCTCTCCTATCGTGAGCACCCAGTTTCTATTCTTGAAGAGACTGAACGCAAGACTCGCAACAAGTCAATCAAATTCCTCAAAGTCAAGTGGTCACACCATTCCGACCGTGAAGCTACCTGGGAACGCGAGGATCACCTCTGTTCTGAGTACCCGGCGTTCTTTCAGTCCTAGATCTCGGGACGAGATCCTTTCGTAGTGGTGGAGTGTTGTAACACCCCGGATGTGATTTACCCTATATGTACTCCAACTCTTGCCGTTTCCGGCGTTAAGTTATTTTATTTTCTCGGGTTCGGGTTTTTTGTCTCTGTGTGTTGTTGTCGTTGTCATGCATCTCATATCATGTCATCTTGTGCATTGCATTTGCATACGTGTTCATCTTATGCATTCGAGCTTTTTCCCCGTTGTCCGTTTTGCATTCCGGCGCTTCGTTCTCCTCCGGTGGTCAAGTCTACCTTTCTTTTGTGTGTGGGGATTAAACATTTCTGGATTGACCGAGACTTGCCAAGCGGCCTTGGTTTACTACCGGTAGACCGCCTGTCAAGTTTCGTACCATTTGGACTTCGTTTGATACTCCAACGGTTAACTGAGGGACCAAAAAGGCCTCGTGTGTGTTGCAGCCCAACACCCCTCCAAGTTGGCCCAAAACCCACCAATACCCTCTCCATCATCTAGAGCATTCGATCACGATCGCGTGGCCGAAAACCACACCTCATTTGGACTCTCCTAGCTCCTCCTATGCCTATAAATAGAACCCCCCTCCTCAAATCCCGGGTCTCTTCTCCCCCAAACCCTAAAAATCCGCTCCGCCGCCGGCCGGACATGACCGTCGTCCGCCGGACAAACCCCGCCATCGTCCCGCACCGATAGGAGGGCGCCAGGTGTCCCCGCCGTCCCTCTCTCTCCTCTGGCCCGGAGAGCCCGGATCGGGCCCTCCCGGCCCGCGCGCCTCCGCCGCCACCTACCGCGCCTCCCCGCCTCCTCGCAGCTCGCCGCCGACTGCCGCCGCCACCGCGACGACCACCGCCGCCGCCTCGCTCAGCGAGCTCCGGCACCCTTCGCCGGCCGGCTCCGCCGCCTCGCCATCGCCGCCCGGGGTCACCGCGCCTCGTCCGCCGCTCCGCCGCCCGGGTCGTCGCCCCGGCCACCGGCGCCCGACGCCGCCGTCCTCCTCCTCCGGCCGCTGCGTCCATCGTCTCCGGCGAGCTCCTTCCCCGACGAACCTCGGGATCCATGCTGGTTGGATCTGGATCTAGATCTCGGTTGACCTAATCTCGCCCGAAACCCTAACTTTTACGTTTTTCCTCATGTTATAACTCCTCATCCGTAGCTCCGTTTTTGGCATATAGCATATCAAAATGTTCGTCTCAGAGAGCACATCATTTCATTCCATTGCATCATTTTCATTTGAGTTCATCTTGATGCCCGAAATGCTGTTGGAAGAATGCTACTTGAGATAATTGTCAGATCTGCTGCTCCATTTAGATATTTGTCATTTTTGCCATGATTATTGTGTGCATGATATGCCCATGAGTTCTACATATGTTTTGTTAAGGGTTTTGCCATCTTTCCAGAGGTGCAACCCATGTATTTTTGTGATGTGTGTGGTGACTAGCACAAGCTTGCAAAGTGAGGCACTTGGTAATGCTGATTTCAGGGACTTAGCATTTCCACTAAGTCCTTGACCTGTTTATCTCATATGGTCATATGTTCATCTTGTTTCCTAGTGATCCGTGCCTCTTTTGAGGATGATCAGTAATGATGTTTTGTTAATATTGTAATGCTCTATCAATCTATGTATTTGTTTGAAATTATGGAGCACCCTAGCTTGAGTCAATCGAGCTCTACTTTTGCTACTTCGTTAATCTGGGCAGATTGTCTACTTGTTAGCGATTTTGCCGATGATGTTGTAGTTGATCCGTGCATGCTATGGTATTGTTCTTGCCATGTATAGCTTGAATTTTGTGTATTATTGATGGGTGTATGCTTAGATTGCCATGACTTTCTCTGTAGTGAGTGCATCCAGCTCGTAAACATGCCTACTTGATATCTGTTTCCAGCATGCTCTAGTTTTCACTAAGTCTGAAAACTGATTATGCTTTTGCTATGTTCACATGCTTGCAAATGTGTTTTCTGATCCCTTTTGGCTCAAGGCCACTAAGGGACTTTTGTTAAGCTCTTTGAGTAGCTCCATGCCATGTTTTACTTTGCCATGTTCAGGTCCTGTAGCATATAGTTTTGTTGCTCCGAAGAGTGCTATCTGATCTGAAATTCCAGACAAGTGTTAATTTCACAAAGTCTGAAATCTGTTTACCATATGCATTTTTGCCATGCTTGTTTGAACCTGTTAATGGATGATTTGGCCGTAGCTCAGTGCTAGACTTTTGTTAAGCATCATGAATGCATCCCTGCCATGTATTTTTATGCCATGTTTGGATGCTGTAGCATGTTCATCTCGTTGCATTTAGATGGCTACTTGCTGTAAATCGCAGAACGTGGTCATATTTGAATCGCCTGCCATTTCCAAACCGTAACTCCGATTCCGGCGTTCTTTATGTCGTTTTCAAGCGATTTCATCTCATCTTTCCAGTGGCACACTTGGATTTCCAATTTGAGGCCAGGTTCCTGCTTTCCTGTCACATCTTGCATATGCATCCCGCATCGCATCCCGCATAGCATACCATCCTTGCATCATATTGTTTGATCCTTGCACGTGGTTGATTGTGTCCTTGTTGCTTGTTTGTCTTGTTTGGGTAGAGCCGGGAGACGAGTTCGCTAACAAGGAGCCCGTTGAGTTTGCTTTCGAGGATCCAGTCAACTCTGACAACTTTGCAGGCAAGATGATCATACCCTCGAAATCACTACTATCTTTGCTTTGCTAGATGCTCGCTCTTTTTCTATGCCTATGCTGTGATGCCTACCACTTGCTTATCATGCCTCCCAAATTGCCATGTCAAACCTCTAACCCACCATGTCCTAGCAAACCGTTGATTGGCTATGTTACCGCTTTGCTCAGCCCCTCTTATAGCGTTGCTAGTTGCAGGTGAAGATTGGAGACCGTTCCTTGTTGGAACATTATTTACTTGTTGGGATATCATTATATTGCCATGTTATCTTAATGCATCTATATACTTGGTAAAGGGTGGAAGGCTCGGCCTCTCGCCTAGTGTTTTGTTCCACTCTTGCCGCCCTAGTTTCCGTCATATCGGTGTTATGTTCCCGGATTTTGCGTTCCTTACGCGGTTGGGTTATAATGGGAACCCCTTGATAGTTCGCCTTGATTAAAGCTTTTCCAGCAATGCCCAACCTTGGTCTTACCATTTGCCACCTAGCCTCTTTTTCCTTGGGTTTCCGGAGCCCGAGGGTCATCTTATTTAAACCCCCCCAGGCCAGTGCTCCTCTGAGTGTTGGTCCGAACTAGAGTCCTGTGCAGCACCCCCTCGGGGAAACTCGAGGTTTGGTTTTATTTGTATGGAGAGCTCATCTGAGTGTGCCCTGAGAACGAGATATGTGCAGCTCCTATCGGGATTTGTCGGCACAATCGGGCGGTGTTGCTGGATTGGTTTTGACTTGTCAAAGTGTCTTGATGAACCGGGATACCGAGTCTGATCGAAATGTCTCGGGAGGAGGTCTATTCCTTCGTTGACTGTGAGAGCTTGTCATGGGCTAAGTTGGGACTCCCCTGCAGGGTTTTGAACTTTCAAAAGTAGTGCGCGCGGTTATGGGCAGATGGGAATTTGTTAATGTCCGGTTATAGATAACTTGAACCTTAATTTAATTAAAATGAATCAACCGTGTGAGTTACCGTGATGGCCTCTTTTCGGTGGAGTCCGGGAAGTGGACACGGTGTTGGAGTAATGCTTGCGCAGGTTGCTCACTAGTTTCTCGCTCGCGCTTTGCCTCCTCTTCTCGCTCTCTTTTGCGAACAGGATAGCCACCATATATGCTAGACGCTTGCTGCAGCTCCACATATATTTTTACCTCGCCTTACCTTTAAGCTTAAATAGTCTTGATCGCGAGGGTGCGAGATTGCTGAGTCCCTGTGGCTCACAGATTACTATTACACCAGATGCAGGGCCTGATGATTCCGCTCCAGGTGACGCGCTCGAGCTCAAGTGGGAGTTCAACGAGGACTCTCAATGATACTATGTTTCCTTTCCTGATGATCAGTAGTGGTGCCCAGTTGGGGTGATCGGGAACGTGTCGCATGTTGGGTTATCTTTTATTTTGGCGCCGTAGTCGGACCATGAGTGTTTGGATGATGTAATGCTATTTATGTACTTGATTGACGTGGCGAGTGTAAGCCAACTATGTTATCTCCCCTTTTATTATCTATATATTACATGGGATGTTGTGAAGATTGCCTAACTTGCGACATATGCCTTCAATGAGATTATGCCTCTAAGTCGTGCCTCGACATGTGGGAGATATAGTCGCATCGAGGGTGTTACATTCGAGCTTTTCAGGTTGAAGCTTCTTGACATAAGCATCGCATCCCCAAACTTTTAGAAACGACGGCTTAGGTTTCTTCCCAAACCATAATTCATACGGTGTCGTCTCAACGGATTTCGACGGAGCCCTATTTAAAGTGAATGCAGCAGTCTCTAAAGCATAGCCCCAAAATGATAGCGGTAAATCGGTAAGAGACATCATAGATCGCACCATATCTAATAGAGTGCGATTACGACGTTCGGACACACCATTACGCTGAGGTGTTCCAGGCGGTGTGAGTTGTGAAACTATTCCACATTTTCTTAAGTGTGAGCCAAATTCGTGACTCAAGTATTCTCCCCCATGATCTGATCGCAAGAACTTGATTTTCCTGTCACGTTGATTCTCAACCTCACTCTGAAATTCCTTGAACTTTTCAAAGGCCTCAGACTTGTGTTTCATTAAGTAGACATACCCATATCTACTCAAGTCATCAGTGAGGGTGAGAACATAACAATAGCCACCGCGAGCCTCAACAGTCATTGGACCGCACACATCAGTATGTATGATTTCCAATAAGTTGGTTGCTCGCTCCATTGTTCCTGAGAACGGAGTCTTGGTCATTTTACCCATGAGGCATGGTTCGCACGTGTCAAATGATTCGTAATCAAGAGACTCTAAAAGTCCATCTGCATGGAGCTTCTTCATGCGTTTGACACCTATGTGACCAAGGCGGCAGTGCCACAAGTATGTGGGACTATCATTATCAACCTTACATCTTTTGGTATTCACACTATGAATATGTGTAGCATTACGCTCGAGATTCATTAAGAATAAATCATTCACCATCGGAGCATGACCATAAAACATATCTCTCATATAAATAGAACAACCATTATTCTTGGATTTAAATGAGTAGCCATCTCGTATTAAACAAGACCCTGATACAATGTTCATGCTCAAAGCTGGCACTAAATAACAATTGTTGAGGTTTAAAACTAATCCCGTAGGAAAATGTAGAGGTAGCGTGCCGACGGCGATCACATCAACCTTGGAACCATTCCCGACGCGCATCGTCACCTCGTCCTTCGCCAGTCTCCGCTTTTTCCGCAACTCCTGCTTTGAGTTACAAATGTGAGCAACCGCACCGGTATCAAATACCCAGGAGCTACTACGAGTACTGGTAAGGTACACATCAATTACATGTATATCACATATACCTTTAGTGTTGCCGGCCTTATTATCCGCTAAGTATTTGGGGCAGTTCCGCTTCCAGTGACCACTTCCCTTGCAATAAAAACACTCAGTCTCAGGCTTGGGTCCATTTTTGGCTTCTTCCCGGCAGCTTGCTTACCGGGCGCGGCAACTCCCTTGCCGTCCTTCTTGAAGTTCTTATTACCCTTGCCTTTCTTGAACTTAGTGGTTTTATTCACCATCAACATTTAATGTTCCTTTTTGACTTCTACCTCTGCTGATTTCAGCATTGCAAATACTTCAGGAATGGTCTTTTCCATCCCCTGCATATTGAAGTTCATCACAAAGCTCTTGTAGCTCGATGGAAGCGACTGAAGGATTCTGTCAATGACCGCGTCATCCGGGAGATTAACTCCCAGCTGAGTCAAGCGGTTATGCAACCCAGACATTTTGAGTATGTGCTCACTAACAGAACTATTTTCCTCCATCTTACAGCTGAAGAACTTGTCGAAGACTTCATATCTCTCGACCCGGGCATGAGCTTGGAAAACCATTTTCAGCTCTTCGAACATCTCATATGCTCTGTGTCGCTCAAAACGCTTTTGGAGCCCCGGTTCTAACCTGTAAAGCATGCCGCACTGAACGAGGGAGTAATCATCAGCACGTGTCTGCCAAGCGTTCATAACGTCTTGGTTCTATGGGACGGGTGTGTCACCTAGCGGTGCTTCTAGGACATAATCTTTCTTGGCAGCTATGAGGATGATCCTCAGGTTCCGAACCTAGTCCGTATAGTTGCTGCCATCGTCTTTCAGCTTGGTTTTCTCTAGGAACGCGTTGAAGTTGAGGACAACATTGGCCATTTGATCTACAAGACATATTGTAAAGATTTTAGACTAAGTTCATGATAATTAAGTTCATCTAATCAAATTATTCAATGAACTACCACTTAGATAGACATCCCTCCAGTCATCTAAGTATAACATGATCCGAGTTGACTAGGCCGTGTCCGATCATCACGTGAGACGGACTAGTCAACATCGGTGAACATCTTCATGTTGATCGTATCTTCTATACGACTCATGCTCGACCTTTCGGTCTTCTGTGTTCCGAGGCCATGTTTGTACATGCTAGGCTCGTCAAGTCAACCTAAGTGTATTTCGTGTGTAAATCTGTCTTACACCCGTTGTATGTGAACGTTGGAATCTATCACACCCGGTCATCACGTGGTGCTTCGAAACAACAAACTATCGCAACAGCGCACAGTTAGGGGGAAAACTTTCTTGAAATTATTATGAGGGATCATCTTATTTACTACCATCGTTCTAAGTAAACAAGATGCAAAAACATGATGAACATCACATGCAATCAAATAATAGTGACATGATATGGCCAATATCATATAGCTCCTTTGATCTCCATCTTGGGGCTCCATGATCATCTTGTCACCGGCATGACACCATGATCTCCATCATCGTGTCTCCATGATGTTGCTCGCCAACTATTACTTCTACTACTATGGCTAACACGTTTAGCAATAAAGTAACGTAATTTACATGGCGTTTCTCAATGACACGCAGGTCATACAAAAAAATAAAGACAACTCCTATGGCTCCTGCCGGTTGTCATACTCATCGACATGCAAGTCGTGATTCCTATTACAAGAACATGATCAATCTCATACATCACATATATCATTCATCATTCATCACAACCTTTGGCCATATCACATCACAAAACACTTGCTGCAAAAACAAGTTAGACGTCCTCTAATTGTTGTTGCAAGTTTTTACATGGCTGCTATAGGTTTCTAGCAAGAACGTTTCTTACCTATGCCAAAACCACAACGTGAATTGCCAATTTCTATTTACCCTTCATAAGGACCCTGTTCATCGAATCCGATCCGACTAAAGTGGGAGAGACAGACACCCGCCAGCCACCTTATGCAACTAGTGCATGTCAGTCGGTGGAACCGGTCTCACGTAAGCGTACGTGTAAGGTTGGTCCGGGCCGCTTCATCCCACGATGCCGCCGAATCAAGATAAGACTAGTAACGGCAAGCAAATTGACAATATCGACGCCCACAACTACTTTTTTGTTATACTCGTGCATAGTAACTACGCATAGACCTAGCTCATGATGCCACTGTTGGGGAACGATGCAGAAAACAAAAAAAATTCCTACGTTTCACCAAGATCAATCTATGGAGTCAACTAGCAATGAGAGGAGAGTGCATCTACATACCCTTGTAGATCGCGAGCGGAAGCGTTCAAGAGAACGTGGATGATGGAGTCGTACTCGCCGTGATCCAAATCACCGATGACCAAGTGCCGAACGGACGGCACCTCCACGTTCAACACACGTACGGAGCGGATGACGTCTCCTCCTTCTTGATCCAGTAAGGGGGAAGGAGAGGTTGATGAAGATCCAGCAGCACGACGGCGTGGTGGTGGATGCAGCAGTGATCGCGGCACGGCTTCGCCGAGCTTCTGCGAGAGGGAGAGGTGCAGCAGGGGAGAGGGAGGCGCCAGGACTTGTGGTGCGGCTGCCCTCCCTCCCCCCTTTATATAGGCCCCCTGGGGGGGTGCCGGCCCTAGGAGATGGGATCTCCTTGGGGGGGCGGCGGCCAAGGGGGGTGGAGTGCCCCCCCAAGGCAAGTGGAGGCGCCCCCCACCCTAGGGTTTCCAACGCTAGGCGCAGGGGACCCAAGGGGGGTGCACCAGCCCACTATGGGCTGGTTCCCCTCCCCACTTCTGCCCATGGGGCCTTCCGGGATGGGTGGCCCCACCCGGTGGACCCTCGGGACCCATCCGGTGGTCCCGATACAATACCGGTGACCCCAAATCTTTCCCGATGGCCGAAACTACACTTCCTATATATAATTCTTCACCTCCGGACCATTCCGGAACTCCTCGTGACGTCCGGGATCTCATCCGGGACTCCGAACAACTTTCGGGTTGCTGCATACTAATATCTCTACAACCCTAGCGTCACCGAACCTTAAGTGTGTAGACCCTACGGGTTCGGGAGACAAGCATACATGACCGAGACGACTCTTCGGTCAATAACCAACAGCGGGATCTGGATACCCATGTTGGCTCCCACATGCTCCTCGATGATCTCATCGGATGAACCATGATGTCGAGGACTTAATCAATCCCGTATTCAATTCCCTTTGTCAATCGGTACGTTACTTGCCCGAGACTCGATCGTCGGTATCCCAATACCTTGTTCAGTCTCGTTACCAGCAAGTCAATTTACTCGTACCGTAATGCATGATCCCGTGATCAACCACTTGATCACATTGAGCTCATTATGATGATGCATGACCGAGTGGGCCCGGAGATACCTCTCCGTCATACGGAGTGAAAAATCCCAGTCTCGATTCATGCCAACCCAACAGACACTTTCGGAGACACCTGTAACATACCTTTATAGTCACCCAGTTACGTTGTGACGTTTGGCACACCCAAAGCACTCTTACGGTATCCGAGAGTTGCACAATCTCATGGTCTAAGTAAATGATACTTGACATTCAGAAAAGCTACAGCAAACGAACTACACGATCTTTGTGCTATGCTTAGGTTTGGGTCTTGTCCATCACATCATTCTCCTAATGATGTGATCCCGTTATCAATGACATCCCCATGTTCATAGCCAGGAAACCATGACTATCTGTTGATCAACGAGCTAGTCAACTAGAGGCTCACTAGGGACACATTGTGGTCTATGTATTCACACATGTATTACGATTTCCGGATAATACAATTATAGCATGAATAATAGACAATTATCATGAACAAGGAAATATAATAATCATTTTATTATTGCCTCTAGGGCATATTTCCAACACCCAGCAGCAGAGGGGTGTGGAGTTAAACAATCAGAAGGAGTAGAAGGAATATGTTGATGTGAAGATTGTTGAGCTTGAGACTGTAGTGGGGAACTTGAAGGCAGAGCTGTCAAAGACGGAGGAGGAGAAGAAGAAGATGCTGCAAAACTATGAAACTCTGAAGAACCTGACATGTGCTCAAGCCAATGTGATTAGGAACTTGAAGTTCAATCATTTGAAGGAGAAGGAGAGGCTGACAGAAGAGAGGCTTAAACTGAAGTATCACATTTCTGAGCTTCAAAAGTCTGAGGAAAAGATAAAGTTAAAGCTTCAGGGTGTGAAGGCCATCTTAGATGAGTAGGGTGCCTTCTAGTATGATAATCATCTATCCGTTTGTAGATGATAATCTTATATCCATTACTTTAGTATGAATTTGTGACCCAAGTACTTCAGTGATGAATTGGTGATCTATGGTGTTGGATCCAGCAGTGTTGTAATCTAGATGATAATCATCTATTAAGTACTTTAGTATCTATTTCTGAACCTTTATGTGTGTATTTTGTGAGATCAGGTGTTGGATCCAACCTTGATGAACCTTTATGAATGTGAGTGAATTTTGATTGTTATGTGGTGTTTGTGCTTAGTAGAACCACATGTGCTCAAGCCAAGGTGGTGCATGTGCTAAGTTAGTAAATTCTGTCATCTAGATTCATGGATTAACCTTGAGGGTCATTTCATCGATATATGGACAAGGTAACCATAGTGACACCTTGAGCCTCATCTTGTCGACATATCGATGATTTGACCCTAGGGTTTACCTTGAGCCTCATCTTGTCGACATATCGATGATTTGACCCTAGGGTTTACCTTGAGCCTCATCTTGTCAGCATATCGATGATTTGACCCTAGGGTTTACCTGAGCCTCATCTTGTCGACATATCGATGATTTGACCCTAGGGTTTACCTTGAGCCTCATCTTGTCGACATATCGATGATTTGACCTTAGGGTTTACCTTGAGCCTCATCTTGTCGAAATATCGATGATTTGACCCTCGGGTTTACCTTGAGCCTCATCTTGTCGACATATTGATGATTTGACCCTAGGGTTTACCTGAGCCTCATCTTGTTGACATATCGATGATTTGACCCTAGGGTTTACCTTGAGCCTCATCTTATCGACATATAGATGATTTGACCCTAGGGTTTACCTGAGCCTCATCCTGTCGATATATCAATGATTTGACCCTAGGGTTTACATGAGCCTCATCTTGTCGACATATCGATGATTTGACCCTAGGGTTTACCTTGAGCCTCATCTTGTCGACATATTGATGATTTGACCCTAGGGTTTACCTTGAGCCTCATCTTGTCGACATATCGATGATTTGACCCTAGGGTTTACGTGAGCCTCATCTTGTCGATATATCGATGATTTGACCCTAGGGTTTACCTTGAGCCTCATCTTGTCGATATATCGATGATTTGACCCTAGGGTTTACCTTGAGCCTCATCTTGTCGACATATCGATGATTTGACCCTAGGGTTTACCTGAGCCTCATCTTGTCGACATATCGATGATTTGACCCTAGGGTTTACGTGAGCCTCATCTTGTCGACATATCGATGATTTGACCCTAGGGTTTACCTTGAGCCTCATCTTGTCGACATATCGATGATTTGACCCTAGTGTTTACCTGAGCCTCATCTTGTCGATATATCGATGATTTGACCCTAGGGTTTACCTGAGCCTCATCTTGTCGATATATCGATGATTTGACCCTAGGGTTTACCTTGAGCCTCATCTTGTCGACATATCGATGATTTGACCCTAGGGCCATATTAACAATTCAACAACAGTCCATCATATAACAATTACTAGTTTAGCCTAAACTAGTGAACATTGTAATGGCCATAATAACGAGCCAATTTGACACAACTAGAGAGGCTTAAGTACAGTGCATCATATAGATTCATAGATTACAGTACCATATCACATCATCATGAAACTAGATCCAACAACATAGCAATTACTAGTTCAGCCAGATTACAGTACCATAAGTTGTTGCCAAAATAGATCTTAGCTAGATTACTAGTTTAGCTAGATCACATCATCATCAAGGTTCAACATCAGTTCCCAAAAGCATAGAAATAGTCTCTCAGCCTGCTGGGTTGCCTTCTCTGTCTTGGTGGGTTCCAAGAAGCTCTCCTGGCAGCAGTTGAGCTGGATGCCCTTGTTGCCGCACCTACAGTTGAAGAAGCTGCCCTTGGTGCTGGAGCTGTTGAAGAAGCTGCCCTTGGTGCTGGAGCTGTTGAAGAAGCTGCCCTTGGTGCTGGAGTTGTTGAAGAAGCTGCCCTTGGTGATCCACTTGTTGATCCCCTTGGTGCTAGAGTTGTTGAAGAAGCTGCCCTGCTTCCTTGTGTGCTACCCTCCTCTGTGTTGCTAGACTGCATATAAGAATTTTACCAAGTTAATACATTCAAGTGTTAGACTTGTAGCAAGTTAATACATTCAAGTGTTATAAAACAAAATGATGTGTATCTGTGATGCTTGTACAAACCTGATGCTTGTTCTTTCTCATTGCTAAGCCTAGTTTTAGAGTCTGTCTGCATGATGTGTATCTGTGACCTACAAGCTGGCAGTTGCTGCATGTAATTGAAGCCATCCTAGATGTATCTTTGGGTGCTGGTGGCTCAAACTAGCTCCTTCTCCTCTTGGTTTGCTTCTTCCCTGGCTTATCCTTGAACACTGGAGGTTCTATGTCTCTGGTATTGGTCTTGGGCCACAGATCTTGTCCTGGTACAGGGTATATAATGGCGTTGTATGCTGCCAGATACATTGGCTTTTTGAAAAAGTCATGTACAAAGTATTTTTTTACTATGAACAGTAGGGGAAACCCCCACTGCAATTTTTATATTAAGAAACAAAGAACAGGTATAACTGTACAAAAGGAGCCAAAGAACAGGTATAACTGTACAACTAAAAGCTAAGCTAGGCTATCTAAAAGAATAAGAAAAGAGGGCTTGAGGTGAGCCCCTAAAAGAAGAACTAAAAGAACAAAGAAACAAAAACAGAGAAGAGCTATCTTCAAGAAGAAATCAAGATTTCCAGCCAAGAGTTGAAATCATTGGCATACTTATTCTTAATTATGTGGGATAGCAGCTTCATTTCCTCAAAATAAATGTGCTTCCATCTTTGAAACGAAGGTTGAATGTTCTCAAAAATCTTGTTGTTTCTGACAATCCAAATAGCCCAAGATCCCAGAATGATAATTTCCATGAAGAAGGGTACTCCCAACTTATCCTTTAAATCTTGGAAAGCTTCCAGAACAGACAGATTTGGAGATCTTTGTGGACATATGAAATCCCAGCAATTCCTTCAAAACTGACATCCCCAAAATAAATGGTGTAGTGTCTCTTCTTGCTGGCAGCTCAACATAGCACAGTTGTATTCCTCCAAAATAAAACTTTTCCTTCTCAGCAAGTTTCTTGTGTTCACTCTATCATGTAGGAGCATCCGAAAGAACATTTTGTGCTTAGGTTGGCATGAAGATTTCCAAACCCAAGAAAAATGAGGTGGAACTTGTTTGACTCCTATGATCACATTGTATGCTTTTGAGGTAGTGAAGGTACTGCTTCCCCAAATGTAACTCCAAGTGTCAGTCATATCTTGAAAATCTGATTGTCTTAGTACATGACATTTGTCCTCTAGTTGGAGAAACTGTTGATGGGCTTGAATAGATAGAGGTAAGTGGAACAAATCTTCAAGGTATTCTGTGTTGACCACTTGTTGCACAGTCATAGTGGAGTCTTGCACAAAGGAGGACAGGTGAGGATATTCTTGCTGTGATACCACATTGCTCCACAAATCAGTCCAAAAAAGAGCAATTCTTCCATCTCCTAGGTGGCACCTGGCCATGGCTTTGTATTGATCAATAAGTTGAAGTATAGATTTCCACCAGAAAGACCCTACCAAATTTTGTCCTGGAAGTTTATTGTCTTGGTAGTGTGTTTCCCAAATGAGGTTAACCCAAGGAATATCATGTCTGTTGTAGAATTTATGCAGATTTTTCATTAGCATAGCTTTATTCTGAGAAAAAATGTCCATAACTCTGAAACCTCCTTGGTTTTTTGGTCTGCAAACTGTAGTCCAAGCTACAGAAGCAGGTCTATGATCTTCCATGTCAGAACCTCTCCATAGACAATGTCTCAGGTATTTGATCACTTGATGTTTGATTGTAACTGGAACATCCAGACAAGCCATGAAAAAAATTGGTAGAGAAGCCAGCACAGACTTTACCAGTAATAATCTTCCAGCGCTTGTCATGAAAGTGGCCAAGCCTGCCAGCCTTTTTGCAATTCTTTGAACCATTAGCATGCATTGCTCAACACTAGGTTTAGACAGACCTAAAGGGAGACCCAAATATGTGAATGGGAAAACTCCTCTTTGGCAGTTTAAAGTATTAGTAAAAATCTCCACCCTTTCCTCATTGATGTTAATTGGAACCATGATGGATTTCTGGTAGTTCACCTTAAGCCCAGTGGCTGTGGCAAAGGTATTCAGGAGAGCTTTAAGACAAAAGAGTTCTCTGGCATCAGCTTTCATAACTAGTAAAGTATCATCAGCATATTGTACTATTGGAAAATCAGGGCAAGAATTTATTTGTAGAGGAATAGTAAGAAGCCCAAGGTCCCTTGCTTTATTTAAGATAGGTTGGAGTAAATCTGCAGCTAGGACAAATAGAAGTGGTGACAAAGGGTCTCCTTGCCTGACTCCCCTTCTGCAGTAAAATCTCTTGCCAGGAACTCCATTTAGCATGACAGCCGAAGAAGCAGAGTTAAACAACATTTGTATCCAAGATATCCATCTCTCCCCAAATCCTTTTGCTCTCAAAATGTCAATTATGGCTTGGTGTTCAATAGTATCAAATGCCTTTTCAAAATCCAACTTGAGAACCAGAAGCTCCTTTCTTGACTTGTAACACTGATGCAAATACTCATAGGACCATCCTAGACAATCCTGAATCACCCTATCTTTTAAAAACCCATACTGGTTTGTGTGAATCAGTTGCAGAATAATTTTTTGTAGCCTGTTTGCCAGCAATTTTGTGATGATCTTGAACACACCATTAAGTAAAGAAATAGGTCTGAAGTCATTTGGAGTCATAGGCACCTCTTTTTTTGGAACCAATGTGATGTAAGAAGTGTTAATGCTTTCAAGAGAAATATTACCAGCATGAAAAGCATGGATGAGATTCTTGACATCTTGCCCTATGATATCCCAACAAGACTTAATGAATTCATTATTGAAACCATCTGGGCCAGGAGACTTATCATGTGGCAACTCTTTCACAATCTGGTTGATCTCCTCATCAGAGAAAGGTTTTTCTAAATCTTGGAAAATTTCAGGACTGTTTTGCTGACTCAATAAGTTGTGAAGGTCAAAATGCATGGTGTGTCCCTTTGATTTACCCAACCTTTTTTAAAAGCTTCCCAAAGAATTCCAGCTTTGCCAGCATGGTCTGAGATTTCTACATTGTCCTCATTTCTCAGAATTGCAATTTTATTATGTCTGAAGTTGATTGAGGCTTTTGTGTGGAAGAACGTTGTGTTCTCATCTCCAAACATAACTCCCTTAATCTTTCCTCTTTGTTTCCAGTAAATCTTTTGATTGTTGAGAATGGTCAATAAGTGATCTTTCAGCATGTTTCCGAAATTCCACTCAAATGTGCTGAGCACTCTGAATTCCTCAAAGAAATCAAGGAGGTAAATGCATTCATTAATTTCAGCAATTTGTTTTCTCATACAGGGCGGGTCCTTGATCCATAGTTTGATACTCCTTATGAGGTGCTTCAACTTAGCATTTATGATTTTTACAGGTTCAGTAAACCCCACAGGAATGTCCCAAGCATTTTTAACAAGATCCTTGAAAGATGAATGCTTTAACCAGTAATTTTCAAACCTGAATACTTTTGATCTTGGGATTGTAGTCCCCACTTTGATCATACAAGGCAGGTGGTCAGAGATTGGCCTAGCAAGAGGCATGGTTTTAGTGTGAGGATAGGAAGTCATCCAAGCAGTAGAGGTGAAGAACCAGTCCAACTTTTCAAGTAAATGGTTCTCTTGCATATTACTCCAACTGTACTGTCTGCCTTTTAATGGTAGTTCAACTAGCCCCAAATTGCTAATAGTGTTGTAAATATGCCCTAGAGGCAATAATAAATTAGTTATTATTATATTTCATTGTTCATGATAATCGTTTATTATCCATGCTAGAATTGTATTGATAGGAAACTCAGATACATGTGTGGATACATAGACAACACCATGTCCCTAGTAAGCCTCTAGTTGACTAGCTCGTTGATCAATAGATGGTTACGGTTTCCTGACCATGGACATTGGATGTCGTTGATAACGGGATCACATCATTAGGAGAATGATGTGATGGACAAGACCCAATCCTAAGCCTAGCACAAAGATCGTGTAGTTCGTATGCTAAAGCTTTTCTAATGTAAAGTATCATTTCCTTAGACCATGAGATTGTGCAACTCCCGGATACCGTAGGAATGCTTTGGGTGTGCCAAACGTTACAATGTAACTGGGTGGCTATAAAGGTACACTATAGGTATCTCCGAAAGTGTCTGTTGGGTTGGCACGAATCGAGACTGGGATTTGTCACTCCGTGTAAATGGAGAGGTATCTCTAGGCCCACTCGGTAGGACATCATCATAATGTGCACAATGTGATCAAGGAGTTGATCACGGGATGATGTGTTACAGAACGAGTAAAGAGACTTGCCGGTAACGAGATTGAACAAGGTATCGGCATACCGACGATCGAATCTCGGGCAAGTATCGTATCGATAGATAAAGGGAATTGTATACGGGATTGACTGAATCCTTGACATCGTGGTTCATCCGATGAGATCATCGTGGAGCATGTGGGAGCCAACATGGGTATCCAGATCCCGCTGTTGGTTATTGGCCGGAGAGTTTTCTCGGCCATGTCTGCATGACTCCCGAACCCGTAGGGTCTACACACTTAAGGTTCGATGACGCTAGGGTTATAGGGAAAGTATGTACACGGTTACCGAATGTTTTTCGGAGTCCCGGATGAGATCTAGGATGTCACGAGGAGTTCCGGAATGGTCCGGAGGTAAAGGTTGATATATAGGAAGTATGGTTTTGGCCACCGAAAGTGTTCCGGGCATCACCGGTAGTGTACCGGGACCACCGGAGGGGTCCGGGGGTCCACCGGGAGGGGCCATCAGCCCCGGAGGCTTGTGTGGGCCATAAGTGGGAAGGGACCAGCCCCTATGTGGGCTGGGGCGCCTCCCACCAAGGCCCAAGGCGTCCTCAAGGGGAGAGGGGGCAAACCCTAGGCGCAGATGGGCCCTAAGGCCCACCCTAGGTGCGCCCCCCTCTCCCTCCCCCTTGGCCGCCTCCCAGATGGGATCTGGGGGCTGCCGCCACCCCTAGGGAGGGAACCCTAGGTGGGGGCGCAGCCCCTCCCCTCCCCCTATATATACGTGAGGTATGGGGCTGCCCAATCGTGTGATTTGCTCTCCCTGTTGGCGCAGCTCTACCCCTCTCCCTCCTCATCTCTCGTAGTGCTTGGCGAAGCCCTGCTGGAGTCCCGCGCTCCTCCACCACCACCACACTGTCGTGCTGCTGGTGGATGGAGTCTTCCCCAACCTCTCCTTCTCCCCTTGCTGGATCAAGGCGTAGGAGACGTCACCGGGCTGTACGTGTGTTGAACACGGAGGTGCCGTCCATTCGGCACTAGGATCATCGGTGATTTGAATCACGACGAGTACGACTCCATCAACCCCGTTCACTTGAACGCTTCCGCTTAGCGATCTACAAGGGTATGTAGATGCACTCTCCTTCCCCTCGTTGCTAGATTACTCCATAGATTGATCTTGGTGATGCGTAGAAAATTTTGAATTTCTGCTACGTTCCCCAACAGTGGCATCATGAGCTAGGTCTATGCATAGTTTCTATGGGCGAGTAGAACACAAAGCAGTTGTGGGCGTCGATATTGTCAATTTACTTGCTGTTACTAGTCTTATCTTGATTCGGTGGCATCGTGGGATGAAGCGGCCCGGACCGACCTTACACGTACGCTTACGTGAGACTGGTTCCACCGACTGACATGCACTAGTTGCATAAGGTGGCTAGCGGGTGTCTGTCTCTCCCACTTTAGTCGGATCGGATTCGATGAAAAGGGTCCTTATGAAGGGTAAATAGAAATTGGCATATCACGTTGTGGTTTTCGCGTAGGTAAGAAACGTTCTTGCCAGAAACCTATAGCAGCCACGTAAAAACTTGCAACAACAATTAGAGGACGTCTAACTTGTTTTTGCAGCATATGCCTTGTGATGTGATATGGCCAAAAGGATGTGATGAATGATATATGTGATGTATGAGATTGATCATGTTCTTGTAATAGGAATCACGACTTGCATGTCGATGAGCAGGACAACCGGCAGGAGCCATAGGAGTTGTCTTAATTTATTTATGACCTGCGTGTCAACATAAACGTCATGTAATTACTTTACTTTATTGCTAAAGCATTAGCCATAGTAGTAGAAGTAATAGATGACGAGACAACTTCAAGAAGACACGATGATGGAGATCATGATGATGGAGATCATGGTGTCATGCCGGTGACAATGATGATCATGGATCCCAAGATGGAGATCAAAAGGAGAAAAATGATATTGGCCATATCATGCCACTATTTGATTGCATGTGATGTTTATCATGTTTTACATCTTATTTGCTTAGAACGACTGTAGCTTAAATAAGATGATCTCTCGCTAAAATTTCAAGAAAGTGTTCCCCCTAACTGTGCACCGTTGCGAAGGTTCATTTTTTCTTAGCACCACGTGATGATCGGGTGTGATAGATTCTAACGTTCGAATACAACGGGTGTAAGCCAGATTTACACACGCAATACACTTAGGTTGACTTGGCGAGCCTAGCATGTACAGACATGGCCTCGGAACACGGAAGACCGAAAGGTCGAGCATGAGTCATATAGAAGATACGATCAACATGAAGATGTTCACCGATGTTGACTAGTTCGTCTCACGTGATGATCGGACACGGCCTAGTTAACTCGGATCATGTTTCACTTAGATGACTAGAGAGATGTCTATCTGAGTGGGAGTTCATTAAATAATTTGATTAGATTAACTCAATTATCATGAACATAGTCTAAATTGTCTTTGCAAATATGTTGTAGATGAATAGCTCATGTTGTACCTCCCTATTTCAATACGTTCCTAGAGAAAGACCAAGTTGAAAGATATTGTAAGCAATGATGCGGACTAGGTCCGTAGTCCGAGGAGTGTCCTCACTGCTACACAGAAGGCTTACGTCTTTGATGCACCGCTCGATGAGCAAACCCCTACAACGTTGTCTGTGGATGTTATGAACACCTAACAGACACGTCCTGATGACTACTTGATAGTTTAGTGCACCATACTTTACGGCTTAGAATCGGGATTCCAATGACGTTTTGAACGGCATGAGACATATGAGATGTTCCAAGAGCTGAAATTGGGATTTCAGGCTCATGCCCGTGTTGAGAGGTGTGAGACCTCTGACAAGTTCTTTTGCCAACAAGATGGAGGAGAATAGCTCAACTAGTGACCATGTGCTCAGAATGTCTGGGTGCTACAATCACTTAAATCAAGTGGGAGTTAAACTTCCAGATAAGATAGTGATTGATAGAGTTCTCTAGCCACTATCACTAAGCTACTAGATCTTCGTGATGAACTATGACATGCAAGGGATGGAGTTGATCCCGGAGCTGTTCGCGGTGCTTAAGACCGCAAAAGGTAGAAATCAAGAAGGAGCATCAAGTTTTGATGGTTTAACAAGACCACTGGTTTCAAGAAAGGCAAGGGCTAGAAGGGAAACTTCATGGATTGCAAACCAGTTGCCGCTCTAGTGAAGGAACCCAAGGTTGAACCCAAACCCGAGACTTAGTGCTTCTATTGTAAGGGGAACGGTCACTGGTAGCGGAATTACCCCAAATGCATGGTAGATAAGAAGGCTGGCAACTTCAACAAAATTTATACGTGTTATTAATGTGTACCTCACTAGTACTCCTGGTAGCACCTGGGTATTGGATACCGGTTCAGTTACTATTATTGGTGACTTGAAGCAAAAGCTACGGACTAAACAGAGACTGGTTAAGGGCAAGGTGACGATGTGTGCTGGAAGTGTTTCCAAAGTTGATGAGATCACCATCGCACACTCCATCTGCCTTCGGGATTAGTATTGAACCTAGATAAATGTTATCAGGTGTCTACGTTGAGCATGAATATGATTAGATCATGTTCATTGCAATATGGTTATTCATTTAAGTTAGGGAATAATGGTTATTCTGATTACATGAATAATACCTTTCATGGTCATGCACCCTATGTGAATGGTTCATTGAATCTCGGTCGTGGTAATACACATGTTCACGCCAAAAGATGTAGAGTTAATAATGATAGTACCACTTTCTTGTGGCACTGCCGCTTAGGTCATATTGACGTAAGATGCATGAAGAAACTCCATATCGATGGATGTTTGGAGTCACTTGATTTTGAATCGCTTGACACATGCGAGCCATGCCTCATGGGCAGGATGACTAAGACCCCGTTTTCAGGTACAATGAAACGGGCAAGTGACTTGTTGGAAATTCATGCATCCTGATGCGTGTGATCCAATGAGAATTGAAGCGTGCGGTGGATATCGCTATTTTCTCATCTTCACTGATGATTTGAGTAGATATAGGTATATTTACTTAATGAAGCACAAGTCTGAAACGTTTGAAAAGTTCAAGCAATTTCAGAGTGAAGTTAAGAATCATCATAACAATAAGATCATGTTCCTACGATCTGATCAAAAGGGGATTTTCTGAGTTATGAGTTTGGCAATCACTTAAGACATTGTGGAATTGTTTCACAGTTGAAGCCACCTGGAACACCACAAGGTAATGGTGTATCCGGTTGTCGAACACTATGAGATATGGTGCGATCTATGATGTCTATTACCAATCTACCGTTTTCATTTTGAGGTTTTGCGTTAGAGATAGCTGCATTCACTTTATATAGGACACCATCTAAGTCTGTTGAGACGACGTCGTATGAACATTGGTTTGGCAAGAAATCAAAGTTGTCGTTTCTTAATGTTTGGGGCTGCGATGCTTAAGGCTTCAGCTGGAGAAGCTCGAACCCAAAGCGGACAAACACATCTTCATAGGATACCCAAAGGTGACATAGGGTATACCTTCTATCTCAGATCCGAGGGCAAATTGTTTGTCGCTAAGAACGGGTCCTTTCTCGAGAAGGAGTTTCTCTCGAAAGAATTGAGTGGGAGGAAGATAGAACTTGATGAGGTTGTCGAACCTTTACTTCAACCAGAGAGTGACGCAACACAGAAAGATGTTTTCTGTGGCGCCTACGTCTATTGAATAGGAAGTTAATGATAGTGATCATGAAGCTTCGGATCAAGTTGCTATCGAACCTCGTAGGTCGACAAGGACATGTACTACTCCTAAGTGGTACGGTAATTCTGTCTTAGATATCATGTTGTTAGACAACAATGAACCTACGATCTATGGAGAAGCGATGGTGGGCCCGTATTCCGACAAATGGTTAGAAGCCATGAAATCCGAGATAGGATCCATATATCAGAACAAAGTATGGACTTTGGTGGACTTGCCCAATGATCGGCAAGCCATTGAGATAAATGGGTCTTTAAGAAGAAGACGGACGTGGGCGGTAATGTTACCGTCTATGAAGCTCGACTTGTGGGAAAGAGTTTTTTCACAAGTTCAAGGAGTTGACTACGATGAGAATTTCTCACCCGTAGCGATGCTTAAGTCCGTCGGAATCATATTAGCATTAGCTATATTTTTCGATTATGAAATCTTACAGATGGATGTCAAAAACAAGTTTTCTTACCAGTTTTCGTAAGAAAAGTTGTATGTGATACAATAAAAGGTTTTGACGATCCTAACAATGCTAAAAGGTATGCTAGCTCCAGCAATCCTTCTATGGACTTGAGAAGGCATCTCGGAATCGGAATATATGTTTTGATGGAGTGATCAAAGCTTTTAGGTTTATACAATGTTTGCTAGAAACTTGTATTTACAAGAAAGTGAGTGGGAGCACTACAACATTTCTAATAAGTATATGTGGATGACATATTGTAGATCCCAAATAATGTAGAATTTCTGGAAAGCATAAACGGTTGTTTGAAGAGTGATTTTCAAAGGAAGACCTGGATAAAGCTGCTTACATATTGGGCATCAAGATCTATAGAGATAGACAAGATGTCTGATGATACTTTAAAAGAACGCACACCTTGACATGTTTTTGAAGGAGTTCAAAATAGATCAGTCAAATAAGGGGTTCTTACCTGAGTTGTAAGGTGTGAAGTTGAGTAAGACTCAAAAGCTTGACCACGGCAGAAGAAAGAGGAAGGACGAAGGTCGTCCCCTATGCTCTTGTCATAGGCTCTATACGGTATGCCATGCTGAGTACCGCACCTGATGTGTGCCTTGCCACATGTCTGGCAAGAGGGTACAAAGGTGATCTAGGAGTAGATCACCAGATAGCGGTCAAAATTATCCTTAGAGGAATAAGGAAATGTTTCTCGGTTATGGAGGTGATAAAGAGTTTGGCGTAAAGAGTTACATCGATGCAAGCTTAACACCTATCCGGATAGCTCTGAGTAGAGATACCGGATACGTATAATGGAGCAACAATTTGGAATAGCTCCAAGTGGAACGTGGTAGCAGCATCTATGATATAAAGTTTTGCGAAATACATAGGGATCTGAATATGGCAAGACCCGTTGACTACAACCTCTCTCACAAGCATAACATGATCAAACCCAAAACTCTTTGAGTGTTTATCACATAGTGATGTGAACTAGATCATTGAGTCTAGTAGACTCTTGGATGTTGGTCACATGGCGATGTGACCTGTGAGTGTTAATCACATGGTAATGTGAACTAGATTATTGACTCTAGTGCAAGTGGGAGACTGTTGGAAATATGCCCTAGAGGCAATAATAAATTAGTTATTATTATATTTCATTGTTCATGATAATCGTTTATTATCCATGCTAGAATTGTATTGATAGGAAACTCAGATACATGTGTGGATACATAGACAACACCATGTCCCTAGTAAGCCTCTAGTTGACTAGCTCGTTGATCAATAGATGGTTACGGTTTCCTGACCATGGACATTGGATGTCGTTGATAACGGGATCACATCATTAGGAGAATGATGTGATGGACAAGACCCAATCCTAAGCCTAGCACAAAGATCGTGTAGTTCATATGCTAAAGCTTTTCTAATGTAAAGTATCATTTCCTTAGACCATGAGATTGTGCAACTCCCGGATACCGTAGGAATGCTTTGGGTGTGCCAAGCGTTACAATGTAACTGGGTGGCTATAAAGGTACACTACAGGTATCTCCGAAAGTGTCTGTTGGGTTGGCACGAATCGAGACTGGGATTTGTCACTCCGTGTAAACGGAGAGGTATCTCTGGGCCCACTCGGTAGGACATCATCATAATGTGCACAATGTGATCAAGGAGTTGATCATGGGATGATGTGTTACAGAACGAGTAAAGAGACTTGCCGGTAACGAGATTGAACAAGGTATCGGGATACCGACAATCGAATCTCGGGCAAGTATCGTACCGATAGACAAAGGGAATTGTATACGGGATTGACTGAATCCTTGACATCGTGGTTCATCCGATGAGATCATCGTGGAGCATGTGGGAGCCAACATGGGTATCCATATCCCGCTGTTGGTTATTGGCCGGAGAGTTTTCTCGACCATGTCTGCATGACTCCCGAACCCGTAGGGTCTACACACTTAAGGTTCGATGACGCTAGGGTTATAGGGAAAGTATGTACACGGTTACCGAATGTTTTTCGGAGTCCCGGATGAGATCCAGGACGTCACGAGGAGTTCCGCAATGGTCCGGAGGTAAATATTGATATATAGGTAGTATGGTTTTGGCCACCGAAAGTGTTCCGGGCATCACCGGTAGTGTACCGGGACCACCGGAGGGGTCCGGGGGTCCACCGGGAGGGGCCACCAGCCCCGGAGGCTTGCGTGGGCCATAAGTGGGAAGGGACCAGCCCCTATGTGGGCTGGGGCGCCTCCCACCAAGGCCCAAGGCGTCCTCAAGAGGAGAGGGGGTAAACCCTAGGCGCAAATGGGCCCTAAGGCCCACCCTAGGTGCGCCCCCCTCTCTCTCCCCCTTGGCCGCCTCCCAGATGGGATCTGGGGGCTGCCGCCACCCCTAGGGAGGGAACCCTAGGTGGGGGCGCAGCCCCTCCCCTCCCCCTATATATACGTGAGGTATGGGGCTGCCCAATCGTGTGATTTGCTCTCCCTGTTGGCGCAGCCCTACCCCTCTCCCTCCTCGTCTCTCGTAGTGCTTGGCGAAGCCCTGCTGGAGTCCCGCACTCCTCCACCACCACGCTGTCGTGCTACTGCTGGATGGAGTCTTCCCCAACCTCTCCTTCTCCCCTTGCTGGATCAAGGCGTAGGAGACGTCACCGGGCTGTACGTGTGTTGAACATAGAGGTGTCGTCCGTTCGGCACTAGGATCATCGGTGATTGGAATCACGACGAGTACGACTCCATCAACCCCGTTCACTTGAACGCTTCCGCTTAGCGATCTACAATGGTATCTAGATGCACTCTCCTTCCCCTCGTTGCTAGATTACTCCATAGATTGATCCTGGTGATGCGTAGAAAATTTTGAATTTCTGCTACGTTCCCCAACAAATAGCTTCATTAAAGAGGAGCATTTGATTGATGTCACCCCCAGGTTTGTTTCTGTCAGAAGGAGATCTGATGAAATTAAAATCACCCATAATAATCCAGTCCTCTTTAGGAGGCATTTCAATATTACTAAACCAGTTAAGGAATTCCACTTTGTCAACTTGCTCACAGGGTCCATAAATGTTTGTCAAGATCCATGTTTAAGCAGAACTGTTACATGTGAACTTAACAGATAAAGAGAATATGTTTGAAAACAGCAGCTCCCCTTTGAAAAGACCATCATTCCAAGCAGGCAGAATCCCTCCAGAAGCTCCAATTGAGGGAAGAAATTCAAATTTATTAAATCTCCTAGGACAAAACTTATGGATGTATGGTAGATCAAAATTTTCTCTCTTTGTTTCTTGCAAACAAAGGATACCAGCAGCACTCTCTTCAATTTATTGCTTAATAGCCATCCATTTATTATCTGAGTTAATACCCCTGATGTTCCAATTTAAAATACTCCAAGATCTGTTGTTATTCATGATTGAAAACTGAAGGTTTTTGAGCAACACTCAAGGTCCAGCCCTTGAGACAAATAACTATATAAGGCCAGGAACTGCTGAGAAAAAGACCCCTGGTTAGAAGCTGTGCAGTTGCCCACGAAGTGAGGCCCTCACATGCAGACAGCAAAACATGTATGAGCCAATCCACACAACCAGAGAACCAGAACCTAACACACATCAAAATCATGGCAGGCATAGCAGGGGCCTCAATATAGTAGGGAGCATTAAGTGATATCATAAACCAATAGTGACAGATGCCCAAAATAAGGGAATTACAGATCCAAAGCAGTACAGTCTGACAGACCCATACAAGTACCAGAAACAGAGCAAAAGCTGCAGACACCACAGGTGCACTCCTAGGGCTAAGAGAACTAATCATTAAGAACTATCTCCTTTGTTGTCCTCCTTGGCCTTGGAAACCATGGCCAACTCTTCCTTTTCCATCTCCTTGTTCTTTGGCCTTTTAGCCAACTTCTCCTAGAGCTCCTCATCAGCAACCTTGCAAAAAGATTTGGTAAGGTTCTTAACAATCTTATTCTGAATGATTGGGGAGCAGCATTGCATGGTAAACAATCCTTTCTAGCACATGAATTTCTTTTGAACCCATTATTCTCCTCCCTAATTCTACCACTTCTTCTTACCTGGGTTTCCAATAAGGGCCCCTTTCCTCTTCTTTTCCTGGAGATGGCATCACTAGCAGGTAGCAGAATTATGTTGTTTGGGGAGATTCTCTTGAGGGGACTGCTGGCCTCAGAGGAAGAGTGAGCGGCTGGGCTAACTCCATTATTCTCTTTATCTTGACTTGTAGAAATAATATTCTGGCAGACAGGAGCCTGGTTTACAGCACAAGTATCAGGAATTAAGAATGTCATAGTGTCTTCCTCATTACAATTATCAGTCAAAGTGTGTCATAAAGAAGACTTGAGCAGCTTCATAGCCCAGTCAAATCTATCAGGTGTAAGTAGTAGGTTCAGAATGAAGTTGAACCAACTTACATGGATTTCAGCTGTCATAGAATTATTCCCCTCTTGGGAAGTTGGAGCAAAATGCTTAATCCACAGATCCAAACCTTCTTCAGAAATTAAGTGATCTCCATTAATAACTGACATAGCATGAGCTTGCACTAGGTTGCAATAGTCAAAGGAACAAAGTGAGTGAACCTTTTGGGTATTACCTTTAGATGTACCTGGAATGATAGTATTGTGTTGGTATGCACCCAAGGCCATATCAGAATCATTGACTTGTTCCTGAGCAATGTACAATGTATCCTTCTGAGGATAGTTAGCCTGACTGTTCACCAGATTTTCTTTAAATATCTCAGGAGGAGCAGGACCTGTGGCTGCCTGTGTGGTCTCCTGCTGAACTGTAACAGAAGGGCCAGACTGCAGCAATGGGACAGGCAGGTGGTCAGCATCTTGAGCAACCTGGGCAGAATCCTCAAGATTAGGTTGAGAAACCTCAGCAGGTGCAAGTGGAGCAGTAGCAGCAGGAATATCCATAGGAATCAAGACCTGCACTGGTTCAACTAACTATTGAATGTCATTCTCCTGAGCAACAGCTTGGACTGGAATGGCCAAATCATTCTGCTCCTCCAAGTCAGGTGGGTAGGCCTGCAGCAAATTCTGCAGACCAACACCCAATTGGGGAGCAGCATCTCCAATAGCAACTTGATTAACTTCATCATTGTGTTTTAACCCTCCCAAAACATTGTGTGACAGAATCCCATCTAACAGAGATACTGTAGTAGTGATGCTGCTATTGGGCACTGCCTCATTTTCATCCACCATAACTTCTTCTTGATGTACATTCATAGGCTCTTGCACAGATTGAGGGAAAGACCAATGCCCATGCTCCTCCCAATCATCCCACTCTTCCTCATTCTCTTGCACATTATTGATCTGTGCATGATGAAAACCAGGAAAATCATTTGCATTAAGGGGAATGGGGTGTGGATCAACTCCAGGAGGTGGGACAGGGTCTTCGTCAGGTGGGCCTCCTCCCAACATTTCCTCCATGAGCACTTCAATTGAACTTGTGAGAGATTCACCCTCAAACATCTCACCCTCAGCCCACCTTAAACTTTTAGGAATTTCAAGCAAGTCAGTAACTCTAGCCTTAACAAGAACCTTCCTGTAACGCCTCGGACACACCCGCCGGTGGTCGTTACTCCTGGCGGGATCTAGACTGGCCCCACAGATCAATACTAGTCTTTTTTGCGCACTTTGTCCTCACTCGTGCGCACCCGGGAGAAACTTCCCGGTCGGTCACCCATCCTGACACTACTCCAAGCTAAGCACGCTTAACTTTGGAGTTCTGTCCGAATGGGCTCCCGGAAAAGAAGGAATTCCTTATTGATATGAGTAGTCTATCATCCCTAATAATCCAGGCCATCACATACACCCCCACTCAGAGGGAGCTACGGCTCGGGGGAGGCGCGGCCTGGCGGCGGAGGAAGCGGGCTCGGGGGCCTCCCGCGGGCTCGCCGGGCCGGCGACGCGGGGCGGCGGCGCCCGCCACGTGGCGCCCCCTGGTAGGCGCGGAGGCTGCGCGGACAATGTCTGTCGGCGCGACTTTTGTCCGGCGGCGCGCGAAGACGAATGGAGCTAGGGTTTCGGGGGAGGAGAAGATCTGGATTTCGGGGGTTCTTTAAATAGACATAGAGGGAGCTAGGAGAGCCCAAATGAGGTGCGGTTTTCGGCCACGCGATCGTGATCGAACGCTCTAGATGATGGAGCAGATTTTGGTGGGTTTTGGTCCAAATTGGAGGGGTGTTGGGCTGCAACACACACGAGGCCTTTTCGGTCCCTCGGTTAATCGTTGGAGTATCAAACGAAGTCCAAATGACACGAAACTTGACAGGCGGTCTACCGGTAGTAAACCAAGGCCGCTTGGCAAGTCTCGGTAGGAAATGTTTAATCCCCACACACGAAAGAAAGCTAGAAATGACCACCGGAGGAGAACGAAGCGCCGGAATGCAAAACGGACAACGGGAAAAATGCTCGAATGCATGAGACGAACACGTATGCAAATGCAATGCACATGATGACATGATATGAGATGCATGACAAAGACAACAACACACTGAGACAAAGACCCGAACCCGAGGAAATAAATATAACTTGACGCCGGAAACGGCAAGAGTTGGAGTACAAATTGGGAAAGTTACATCCGGGGTGTTACAACACTCCACCACTATGAAAGGATCTCGTTCCGAGATCTAGGACTGAAAGAACGTCGGGTACTCAGAACGGAGGTGATCCTCGCGTTCCCAGGTAGCTTCACGGTCGGAATGGTGTGACCACTTGACTTTGAGAAATTTGATTGACTTGTTGCGAGTCTTGCATTCAGTCTCTTCAAGAATAGCAACTGGGTGCTCACGATAAGAGAGATCTTCTTGGAGCTCAATGTCCTCGAAGTTGACGGTGCGGTCAGGAGTCTTGAAGCACTTTCGAAGCTGAGAGACATGGAACACGTCATGAACATTTGCAAAGTTTGAAGGAAGCTCGAGTTGATAGGCGAGGTCGCCTCTCTTGCTGACAATCTTGAAAGGTCCCACGTATCTAGGGGCAAGCTTCCCTTTTATACCGAAGCGACGAGTACCTTTCATAGGAGAGACACGGAGGTAAACATGATCTCCGATCTCGAACGCCAAATCACGGTGCTTACTATCATAGTAGCTCTTCTGGAGGGATTGGGCTGCTTTGAGGTTATCACGAATGACTTTGCACATTTCTTCTGCTTCTGTGATTAAGTCATTACCCAAAAGCTGACGTTCACCGGTTTCTGACCAGTTGAGAGGGGTACGGCACTTCCTGCCATACGGAATTTCAAAAGGGGCCTTGCCCGAACTTGCTTGAAAACTTTTGTTGTAGGAGAATTCAGCATAAGGAAGACAATCCTCCCACTTCATGCCGAAGGAGATCACACAAGCCCTGAGCATATCTTCAAGAATCTGGTTGACACGCTCGACTTGACCGCTTGTTTGAGGATGGAAAGCTGTGCTGAAGCGGATGTTAGTGCCCATGGCCTTCTGAAAAGAATCCCAAAACTTCGAGGTAAAGATGCCGCCACGGTCTGAAGAGATCACTTGAGGAATACCGTGCAAAGAGACAATACGAGAGGTATAGAGTTCCGCCAATTGAGCTGCAATGATCGACTCTTTGATAGGCAGAAAGTGAGCCACTTTGGTGAGTTTGTCGATGATAACAAATATAGCATCATTGCCACGCTTGGACTTTGGAAACCCAGTCACGAAGTCCATGTCAATGTGGTCAAACTTCCATTCTGGAATGGCAAGAGGTTGGAGGAGACCAGCTGGCCTTTGGTGTTCTGCCTTCACTCTTCTGCAGACATCACATTCATTCACGAATTGAGCGATCTTGCGCTTCATTCGAGTCCACCAATAATCTTGCTTAAGGTCCTGATACATCTTCGTGCTCCCAGGGTGGATGGAGAGGAGAGAATTGTGAGCCTCGTTCATGATCACTTTACGGAGGTCACCTTTGGGCACAACAATACGATCCTCGAAGAAGAGAGTGTCCTTGTCATCAAGGCGGTAGCACTTGTACTTGGACTGGCTCTTGGCAATCCCAATCTTCACCTTTTTCACCATAGCATCAAGAAGCTGGGCTTGGCGAATCTGGTCTTCTAAGGTAGGAGAGACTTGAAGGTTGGCGAGGAAACCTTGAGGAACAACTTGCAGGTTAAGTTTGCGGAAAGCTTCACAAAGCTCGGGTTGATAAGGCTTAAGAATCAGACTGTTGCAGTAAGCCTTCCTGCTCAAAGCGTCAGCAATCACATTGGCCTTGCCTGGAGTATACTCGATACTCGGATTATACTCTTGAATCATTTCGACCCATCGAGTTTGCTTGAGGTTGAGATTAGGCTGAGTGAAGATGTACTTGAGACTCTTGTGATCAGTGAAAATGTCCACTTTTCTTCCCAATAGAAGATGTCTCCAAGTCAAAAGAGCATGCACAACTGCCGCCAACTCGAGATCATGAGTGGGGTAGTTCTTCTCATTAGGCTTCAACTGGCGGGAGGTATAAGCAACAACTTTCTTCTCTTGCATCAATACTGCGCCAAGACCTTGGAGAGAGGCATCACAAAAGACCTCATACGGCTTGGATTCATCAGGCGGAGTCAGAACTGGAGCAGTGATCAATTTCTCTTTCAAAGTGTTGAAAGCAATGTCACACTCCGGAGACCAAACGTACTTGACGTGCTTCTGAAGAAGATTTGAGAGAGGCTTCGCAATCTTGGAAAAGTTTTCAATGAATCTTCGGCAATAGCTTGCGAGACCGAGAAAACTGCGGAGTTGCTTCACGTTCTGAGGAGGTTCCCAATTCACAATTGCAGACACCTTCTCAGGATTCACAGCAATGCCCTTGGCAGAGATAATATGACCAAGATAAAGAACCTCATCAAGCCAAAATTCACACTTGGAGAACTTGGCGTAGAACTGATGTTCCCTGAGCTTATCGAGAACCAAACGCAAGTGCTTGGCATGATCTTCCTTGTTCTTCGAGAAAACCAGAATGTCGTCGAGATAGACCAAAACGAAGTCATTGGTGTAGGCGTTGAAGATGAAATTCATCATGCGAGAGAACATCGGAGGAGCGTTGGCGAGGCCAAAAGACATGACAGTGTATTCATATGAACCAAAGCTTGTTCTGAATGCTGTCTTGGGAATATCTTCTTCACGAATGCGAATCTGGTGATAACCCATACGGAGATCAAGCTTGGAGAATACTTGGGCACCTTTGAGTTGTTCGAACAGCTCATTGATGTTGGGAAGTGGGTATTTGTTCTTGATGGTCTTCTTGTTCACTGGACGGTAATCAACACAAAGTTGGTCCATTCCATCCTTCTTCTTCACAAAAAGAACACCACAACCCCACGAAGAAGAACTAGGCCGGATGAGACCCATTTTCTCTTGCATATCGAGTTGCTTCTTCAGCTCCTTCAACTCTTCAGGTCCGAGCTTGTAAGGACGTTTGCACACAGGTTCCGTGCCAGGCTCAAGATCAATAACGAATTCAACTGGCCGGTGCGGAGGCATTCCTGGAAGCTCTTCTGGAAAGACGTCTTGATATTCGCAAATGACTGGAATTTGAGAGATGGCATCCAATTCACCCTTCTCATTGAGAGAAAACAGACGGATAGTATCATCATGAGCGGCAAAGACAATTACATCCTCAGACGAATGAGTCAATTGAATCTGCCTGGCTACACAATCAAGCTGAGCCTTGTGCTTAGAAAGCCAATCCATTCCGAGAATAAGATCAATATCTGAGTTACCAGCACCACCGGAGAAGAGAGAAACTTGTAATCGCCCAACGTGATAGAGACATCGGGAGCAACCAAACTAGAAGTCAAAAGCTTGCCGGGAGAAACAACTTGCATGACTTTGGGCATAATCTCGGTATCAACATTGTTCTTCGATGCAAAAGGGCATGACAAAAAGGAATGCGATGCACCAGTGTCAAAAAGAACTTTTGCAGGAACATCGTTAACAGGAAGGTTACCCATGATCACATCTGACGAGTCCTCTGCCTGAGCTACATTCATCAAGTTGACCTTGGCGTGCTTGGGGTTATGCTTGACCACAGCTGTACTTGTCGATCTGACAGGAGGAGGAGGAGGAAGACGCCTCTGGTTGAGACACTTGTTGGCATAGTGACCCTTCTGTTGGCACTTGTTGCACGTGACCTCTGAAAGCGGACGGTGATACGGAGCACTCGATCTTGGAGCTTGAGACGAAGTCTTGTTCTGAAAGCCAGGGTTGGGTGGGTGGGAAGAACCACTGCCACCTTTACTCTTCTGCTGATACGGCTGACGGAACGGAGGAGGAGGAAGCCAAAACTTCTGCTGCTTGGCCACTTGAGTAGAGGAAGAAGGAGTAACATCTCTGACTCGCTTCTTGGAAGCATCACACCTCAACTGAGTAGCCTCTTGCTTCAGTGCCATGTTGTAGAACTCATCGTACCTCAAGGGCTCAAAGAGAACAAGAGCTAGCTGAATTTCTTCCCTGAGACCACCCCTGAACTGATATATCATGCTCTTCTCATCAGGGACGTCCTGCTTGGCAAAGCGGGCGAGCTTCTGAAACAACTTGTTGTAGTCATAGACAGACAAAGAGCCTTGCTTCAGATTGCGGAATTCCTCACGCTTGCTTTCAACCATGCTCTGCAGAATATGATGAGCTCGGAAATCTCGACGGAAATCATCCCAAGTGATAACACGTCCACCTCTGGAGTCCTTGTACTGCTGGAACCATTCTGCAGCTTGATCTTTGAGTTGGAAGGAAGTGAACTTGACAAAGTCCTCAGGCCTGACGTTACTGCACTCAAAATGCTTGCACAGATCCACAAGCCAATCGTCAGCATCGGTTGCCTCAACACAATTGCTGAAAGTCTTTGGCCCGTTAGCAAGGAACTGGTTGAGTGTAGCAAAGTGACTCTGATTGCTGCCTTGATTCCCTTGACTGCCTTGATTGCGCTCTTGAAGAATTTGCATGATCAACTGTGTGTTTGCATTGGTTGCGGCCATCACAGCTTGCCATGCCTCCGGAGGAGGTGGAGGTGGTGGGGGATCAGGATTCGGAGTCGTGCGCGTTGGAGGAGCCATCCTGAAGAGGTTGACCACCATTAGCACATTGACAGATAAATATTGAAGCTGAATCCAATGGAATGAAAATTGCAACATATAGTCTTCACATCCGAACAAAATGAACGAATGCATTCCTCTTGAAATGGTCACATATCCATAAATTGAGAAGCCACGTAGAATTAAGGTAGAGAAATAAATCAACAAGGTACGGATCAAGAACGAATAATCGGTAAGAAATCCCAATCTCAAATCAATATCCGTGGAAGAAAAACTAGAGCTACTAGAATTCCCACCTACGAAACTTCCGAACCTTTCCGGTTATGCAATCAGGTGTTGGGGATACAGGGGAAGCATAATATCTCACCCAAACTAGCAAATCCTACATCCAGCTGTATCCATCCTTCAACACATAACCAAGAAACCTTCGGAAACCATCTACCTCAACCTTCGAAAAGCATCCGTTATACAAGTTATGGTGATACTCCCGAACTCCCGCCCCAGTACTAGGTGGCGTCGAGGTTATCTCACCAACGAACTGCATAAAAGAGATTTTCGATGTCGGCGTACTAAACTCGGGTATTCCAGAACTGTAATGATAAAATTATGATGAAAACACCTCAGAGCTCAACTCCCCGGGACACTTCCACTAAACCCCTGACAGGAGGCACCAAGACAATGTTCTCATCATAAAACCATCGGAACGATTCCAAGATACCTGCATGATCCTAAAAAAATTTAGTGAAATTTGAGAAGAGAAGAGTCAAAACTCTACGTCAGGATGCCTTACCAGAGCGATGAGGAGACTGGGAAGTAAAAAGAATTCCTAATCTCTCCGATATATAATTCCTAAAATACTCAAAACATTTTTCTAGACACAACTCGGCCGCTAAAAACGATCAAGCAATGGGGCTCCTAAGGTCGGGGAAGGCTCTGATTACCAACTTATAACACCCTCGATGCGACTATAGCTCCCACGTGTCGAGGCACGACTTAGAGACATAATCGCATTGAAGGCATATGTCGCAAGTTAGGCAATCTTCACAACATCCCATGTAATATGATAATAAAAGGGGAGATAACATAGTTGGCTTACACTCGCCACATCAAACAAGTACATAAATAACACTACATCATCCAAAACACTCATGGCCCGACTACGGCGCCAAAATAAAAGAGAACCCAACATGCGACACGGTCCCGTTCACCCCCAACTGGGCACCACTACTGATCATCGGGAAAGGAAACATAGTATCATTGAGAGTCTTCGTCGAACTCCCACTTGAGCTCATACGCGTCTCCTGGAGCGGAATCATCAGGCCCTGCATCTGGTGTAGTAGTAATCTGTGAGCCACAGGGACTCAGCAATCTCGCACCCTCGCGATCAAGACTATTTAAGCTTATAGGTATGGCAAGGTAAAATATGAGTGGAGCTGCAGCAAGCGACTAGCAAGTATGGTGGCTAACTTATTCGCAAAAGAGAGCGAGAAGAGGAGGCAAAGCACGAGCGAGAAGCTAGAGAACAACCTGCGTAAACATTACTCCAACACCGTGTCCACTTCCCGGACTCCGTCGAGAAGAGGCCATCACGGTAACACACTCGGTGATTCATTTTAGTTAAGTTAAGGTTCAAGTTATCTACAACCGGACATTAACAAATTCCCATCTACCCATAACCGCGGGCACGGCTTTCGAAAGTTCAATCCCTGCAGGGGAGTCCCAACTTAGCCCATGACAAGCTCTCATGGTCAATGAAGGAATAGACCTCCTCCCAAGACGTTCCGATCAGACTCGGTATCTCGGTAACTCAAGACACTTCGACAGGTTAAAACAAGACCAGCAACACCGCCCGAATGTGCCGACAAATCCCGATAGGAGCTGCACATATCTCTTTCTCTGGGCACACTCAGATGAGACATCCTACGAGTAAAACCAGCCCTCAAGTTGCCCCGAGGTGGCCCCGCAGTCTACTCGGTCGGACCAACACTCAGAGGAGCACTGGCCCGGGGGGGTTAAAATAAGATGACCCTTGAGTCTGCATAACCCAAGGGAAAGAAAAGGATAGGTGGCAAATGGTAAGACCAATGTTGGGCATTTCTGGAAAAGCTTTAATCAAGGCGAACTATCAAGGGGTTCCCATTATAACCCAACCGCGTAAGGAACGCAAAATCCGGGAACATAACACCGATATGACGGAAACTAGGGCGGCAAGAGTGGAACAAAACACTAGGCGAGAGGCCGAGCCTTCCACCCTTTACCAAGTATATAGATGCATTAAGATAACATGGCAATATAATGATATCCCAACAAGTAAATAATGTTCCAACAAGGAACGGTCTCCAATCTTCACCTGCAACTAGCAACGCTATAAGAGGGGCTGAGCAAAGCGGTAACATAGCCAATCAATGGTTTGCTAGGACAATGGTGGGTTAGAGGTTTGACATGGCGATTTGGGAGGCTTGCAAGCAAGTGGTAGGCATCGTAGCAATGGCATAGCAAAAGAGAGAGCAAACTAGCATAGCAAAGATAGTAGTGATTTCAAGGGTATGATCATCTTGCCTGCACAGTTGTCAGAGTTGTCTGGATCCTCAAAAGCAAACTCAACGAGATCCTCGTTAGCGAACTCGTCTCCCGGATCTACCCAAACAAGACAAACAAGCAACAAGGATACAATCAAACACGTGCAAACTCAAACAACACGATGCAAAGATGATATGCGATGCGGGATGCAAAATGCAAGATATGACAGGAAATGCATGAACCTGGCCTCAACTTGGAATTCCAAGGGTGCCACTGTAAAGATGAGATGAAATTTCTTGAAAACGATATAAAGAACGCCGGAATCGGAGTTACGGTTTGGAAATGGCAAGCGATTCAAATATGACACCGGTCTGCGATTTACAGCAAGTAGGCATCTAAATGCAATGAAATGAACGTGCTACAGCAACCAAACATGACAACAAAATACATGGCAGGGAATCATTCAAGATGCTTAACAAAAGTCTAGCAGTGAGCTACGTCCAATTCATCCATTAACAGGTTCAAATAAGCATGGCAAAAATGCAAATGACAAACAGATCTCAGACTTAGTGAAATTAACACTTGTCTGGAATTTCAGATCATATAGCCCTCTTCGGAGCAACAAAACAACATGCTACAGGACCTGAACATGACAAGGAAAGACATGGAATGGAGATACTCAACAAGCTTAACAAAAGTCCCTTGGTGACCTTGAGCCAAAAGAGATCACAAAATATGCTAACAAGCACACGAACATAGCAAAAACATAATCAGTTTTCAGACTTAGTGAAAATTGGGACAAGCTGAAACATAACTCACGAAGGCATGTTTACGAGCTCGATGCACTCACCACGGTGCAAGTCATGGCAAGACAATCATACATCCCTTAAGAAGGCACAAAATTCAAGCTAGACATGGCAAGAACAATGGCATAGCATGCACGGATCAACTACAATAACATCGGCAAAATCGCAAACAAGTTGACGATCTGCCCAGATTCGCAACGAAGCAAAAGTAGAGCTCGATTGACTCAAGCTATGGTGCTCCATAATTGCAAACAAATACATGGATGGATAGAGAACTACAATATTAACAAAACTCCCTTACTGATCATCCTCAAAAGAGGCACGGATCACTAGGAAACAACATGAACATATGGCATCGTGAGATAAACAATCCCAGGACTTAGTGAAATTACTAAGTCCCTGAAAACAGAATTAGCAAGTGCACCACTTTGCAAGCTTGCACAAGTCACCACACACATCCTAAAAATACATGGGTTGCACCTCTGGAGAGATGACAAAATCCTTAACAAAACACATGTAGAACTCACGGCCATATCATGCACACAAAAATCATGGCAAAAATGACAAAAGTGCTAAACGGAGTAGCAGATCTGACAATTAACTCAAGTAGCCCTCTTCTAACAGCATTTCGGGCATCAAGATGAGCTCAAATGAAAATGATGCAATGGAATGAAATGATGTACTCTCTGAGATGAACATTTTGATATGCTATATGCATGAATCGGAGCTACGGATGCAAAGTTACGAAGCCGCGAACATGGGCATATGAACTAAAAATATCCGGGACTTAGTGAAAAAACTACCCCGGATTAGGGTTTACTGTAGCAACCCCGATCCAGATCTGGATCGCACTGTTCATAGGCGCGCGGAAGCCGAGGACGGCGGGGACGAAGACGGCGGAGGCGAGGTCGGCGACGGCCGGGCGGCTCGCGGCGCTCCGGGCGGCGGCGGCGGTCGGGCAAGGCGGCGACGGCGAGGCGAGGCGGCGGCCGGCGGCGACGGCGGAGCGAGGCGGCGGGGAAGCGGCGCGGTGCTCCGGCCGCCGGAGTGGGCGAGGGAGGCGGCGGAGCCGGGAGCTACGGCTCGGGGGAGGCGCGGCCTGGCGGCGGAGGAAGCGGGCTCGGGGGCCTCCCGCGGGCTCGCCGGGCCGGCGGCGCGGGGCGGCGGCGCCCGCCACGTGGCGCCCCCTAGTAGGCACGGCGGCTGCGCGGACAATGTCCGTCGGCGCGACTTTTGTCCGGCGGCGCACGAAGACGAATGGAGCTAGGGTTTCGGGGGAGGAGAAGATCCGAATTTTGGGGGTTCTTTAAATAGACATAGAGGGAGCTAGGAGAGTCCAAATGAGGTGCGGTTTTCGGCCACGCGATCGTGATCGAACGCTCTAGATGATGGAGCAGAGTTTGGTGGGTTTTGGGCCAAATTGGAGGGGTGTTGGGCTGCAACACACACGAGGCCTTTTCGGTCCCTCGGTTAACCGTTGGAGTATCAAACGAAGTCCAAATGACACGAAACTTGACAGGCGGTCTACCGGTAGTAAACCAAGGCCGCTTGGCAAGTCTCGGTCCAATCCGGAAATGTTTAATCCCCACACACGAAAGAAAGCAAGAAATGACCACCGGAGGAGAACGAAGCGCCGGAATGCAAAACGGACAACGGGAAAAATGCTCGAATGCATGAGACGAACACGTATGCAAATGCAATGCACATGATGACATGATATGAGATGCATGACAAAGACAACAACACACTGAGACAAAGACCCGAACCCGAGGAAATAAATATAACTTGACGCCGGAAACGGCAAGAGTTGGAGTACAAATTGGGAAAGTTACATCTGGGGTGTTACACTTCCCTTTCAGAGCATCCTCTTTTTCCCAACTAATGATCTTCGCAAATCTCGCAATTGCTGCAGCAACATATTCAGTGTTGCTGTTATCAAATGGAATACCCACGATCAACAACCAACAAACCCTATTGAAATTGACTCTCCTCTAGTTGCGGCCCTCATTGTGCCTAGAGAAGGAAATAAACACATCCCCAAAAGCATGCGGGCTATCCCTAACTAGCCTATCTCTGTCTCGCACATGCCGGAACAGAACATAAGCCTCCCCAAATGGGCATGGCTGGATGTCTCTGACCCCCACTTGAGCCACAGGGTCATGCTGCAGGAAATCCTCTAGAACCTCTCTGACATTAGGAAATAGTACCTCATCTGGCAGAGGCTGGATAGTAGCAATCGCCCAATCCTCATGGCGGCGAGCTCGACGAGGAAGCACCACCCGAGAAACCCCTGTACGGCCTTCGATGTGCTGAATCTGGAATCCATGTGGGAAGAAAGGCTGCGGGTCTATGGGGATGTTCGCCATTGAAGGACCAGAGCACTGGAGAAGCTCACTGCGTGGTGGAGAGGTGTCAGAGGTAGGTGGCGAAGAAGTCGACGGAGCGGCACAAAAGGAGAGAGCAGAGGAATGCGAGGAGTCCGGCACTGGTCTCGGTTGGAAATTAGAGAAATATCCCATGACCAGCTCTTTGAATGATGTCGCTTGCCTGAATTGGATAACGGGCCCGTGTTGGGTAAACCAAGACTCCACCTCCCCTGGAGCCCAAGCCTCAGCTGGTGGGCTTGGAAAAAGCTCAAACCGAATAAAAGGCCATAGCCCAGTGCACGTAGAGCACGGTCGGGGACAAAACCTGGCAATATGGCCAACTTCGCCACATGTAAAACACGTACGTGGGTCATTAATGCGCTCATGCACGTTATTGACCGGTCCATGCAGCGTGGAATCTGGGTCATTAGATTGCCCCGTAATACCTTGAGTAATTTGCAGCATGCTAGAATCACGCCCTCCTTGAATGCTGCCTGAAAGACGTTGGAAAACTGAACGTGTGCCTCGCCCCGGTGACCTGCTCCGGCGATCGCCGGAGGAAACATCAACCGGTCTACCATTGCGGCCAACCAGAGTCCACTCTGAAGGAAATATGCCCTAGAGGCAATAATAAAGTTATTATTTATTTCCTTATATCATGATAAATGTTTATTATTCATGCTAGAATTGTATTAACCAGAAACATAATACATGTGTGAATACATAGACAAACAAAGTGTCACTAGTATGCCTCTACTTGACTAGCTCGTTAATCGAACATGGTTATGTTTCCTAGCCATAGACATGAGTTGTCATTTTATTAACGGGATCACATAATTAGGAGAATGATGTGATTGACTTGACCCATTCCATTAGCTTAGCACTTGATCGTTTAGTTTGTTGCTATTGCTTTCTTCATAACTTATACATGTTCCTATGACTATGAGATTATGCAACTCCCGTTTACCGGAGGAACACTTTGTGTGCTACCAAACGTCACAACGTAACTGGGTGATTATAAAGGTGCTCTACAGGTGTCTCTGAAGGTACTTGTTGGGTTGGCGTATTTCGAGATTAGGATTTGTCACTCCGATTGTCGGAGAGGTATCTCTGGGCCCTCTCGGTAATGCACATCACTTAAGCCTTGCAAGCATTGCAACTAATAAGTTAGTTGCGGGATGATGTATTACGGAACGAGTAAAGAGACTTGCCGGTAACGAGATTGAACTACGTATTGAGATACCGACGATCGAATCTCGGGCAAGTAACATACGATGACAAAGGAAACAACGTATGTTGTTATGCAGTCTGACCGATAAAGATCTTCGTAGAATATGTGGGAGCCAATATGAGCATCCAGGTTCCGCTATTGGTTATTGACCGGAGACATGTCTCGGTCATGTCTACATAGTTCTCGAACCCGTAGGGTCCGCACGCTTAAAGTTTCGGTGACGGTTGTATTATGAGTTTATGTGATTTGATGTACCGAAGGTAGTTCGGAGTCCCGGATGAGATCGGGGACATGACGAGGAGTCTCGAAATGGTCGAGACGTAAAGATCAATATATTGGATGACTATATTCGGACATCGGAAAGGTTCCGAGTGATTCGGGTATTTTCGGGGGTACCGGGGAGTTACGGGAATACGAGGAAGAAGTAATGGGCCTCATGGGCCAAGTGGTGGAAGAGAGGAGGCAGGGCGCGCGGCCCCCCTAGCCCAAACCGAATTGGACTAGGGGGCCGGCCCCCCTTTCCTCCTTTTCCTCCTTCTCCTTCCTTCTCCTTCTCCTCCTTCCTTTCCTCCTCCTAGTAGGAGTAGGAAAGGTGAGTCCTACTCCTACTAGGAGGAGGACTCCTCCTCCTGGCACGCCCATAGAGGGCCGGCCGGCCTCCCCCCTTGCTCCTTTATATACAGGGACAAGGGGGCACCTCTAGACACACAAGTTGATCAGTTGATCTCTCCCAGCCGTGTGCGGTGCCCCCTCCACCATATTCCACCTCAGTCATATCGTAGCGGTGCTTAGGCGAAGCCCTGCGTCGGTAGCAACATCATCACTGTCACCACGCCGTCGTGCTGACGGAACTCTCCCGTGAAGCTCTGCTGGATCAGAGTTCGCGGGACGTCATCGAGATGAACGTGTGCTGAACTCGGAGGTGCCATGCGTTCGGTACTTGGATCGGTCGGATCGTGAAGACGTTCGACTACATCAACCGCGTTGTGCTAACGCTTCCGCTTTCGGTCTACGAGGGTACGTGGACAACACTCTCCCCTCTCGTTGCTATGCATCACCATGATCTTGCGTGTGCGTAGGAATTTTTCTGAAATTACTACGTTACCCAACAGTGGCATCCGAGCCTAGGTTTTATGCGTTGATGTTGTGCACGAGTAGAACACACGTGAGTTGTGGGCGATATAAGTCATACTGCTTACCAGCATATCATATTTTGGTTCGGTGGTATTGTTGGACGAAGCGGCCCGGACCGACATTACGCGTACGTTTACGCGAGACTGGTTCTACCGACGTGCTTTGCACACAGGTGGCTGGCGGGTGTCAGTTTCTCCAACTTTAGTTGAACCAAGTGTGGCTATGCCCGGTCCTTGCGAAGGTTAAAATAGCAACAACTTGACAAACTATCGTTGTGGTTTTGATGCGTAGGTAAGAACGGTTCTTGCTAAGCCCGTAGCAGCCACGTAAAACTTACAACAACAAAGTAGAGGACGTCTAACTTGTTTTTGCAGGGCATGTTGTGATGTGATATGGTCAAGACATGATGCTAAATTTTATTGTATGAGATGATCATGTTTTGTAACCGAGTTATCGGCAACTGGCAGGAGCCATATGGTTGTCGCTTTATTGTATGCAATGCAATTGCGCTGTAATGCTTTACTTTATCACTAAGTGGTAGTGATAGTCGTGGAAGTATAAGATTGGTGAGACGACAACGATGCTACGATGGTGATCAAGGTGTCGCGCCGGTGACGATGGTGATCATGACGGTGCTTCGGAGATGGAGATCACAAGCACAAGATGATGATGGCCATATCATATCACTTATATTGATTGCATGTGATGTTTATCTTTTATGCATCTTATCTTGCTTTGATTGACGGTAGCATTATAAGATGATCTCTCACTAAATTTCAAGATAAAAAGTGTTCTCCCTGAGTATGCACCATTGCCGAAGTTCGTCGTGCCCAGACACCACGTGATGATCGGGTGTGATAAGCTCTACGTCCATCTACAACGGGTGCAAGCCAGTTTTGCACATGCAGAATACCCAGGTTAAACTTGACGAGCCTAGCATATGTAGATATGGCCTCGGAACACTGAGACCGAAAGGTCGAGCGTGAATCATATAGTAGATATGATCAACATATTGATGTTCACCATTGAAAGCTACTCCATTTCACGTGATGATCGGTTATGGTTTAGTTGATTTGGATCACGTGATCACTTAGAAGATTAGAGGGATGTTTTTCTAAGTGGGAGTTCTTAAGTAATATGATTAATTGAACTTAAATTTATCATGAACTTAGTACCTGATAGTATCTTGCTTGTCTATGTTTGATTGTAGATAGATGGCCCGTGCTGTTGTTCCGTTGAATTTTAATGCGTTCCTTGAGAAAGCAAAGTTGAAAGATGATGGTAGCAATTACACGAACTAGGTCCGTAACTTGACGATTATCCTCATTGCTGTATAGAAGAATTACGTCATGGAAGCACCGCTAGGTGCCAGGCCTGCTACTGGAGCAACACCAGATGTTATGAACGTCTGGCAGAGCAAAGCTGATGACTACTCAATAGTTCAGTGTGCCATGCTTTACGGCTTAGAATCGGGACTTCAACGACGTTTTGAATGTCATGGAGCATATGAGATGTTCCAGGAGTTGAAGTTAATATTTCAAGCAAATTCCCGGATTGAGAGATATGAAGTCTCCAATAAATTCTATAGCTGCAAGATGCAGGAGAATAGTTCTATCAGTGAACATATACTCAAAATGTCTGGTTATCATAATCACTTGACTCAACTGGGAGTTAATCTTCCTGTTGATAGTGTCATTGACAGAGTTCTTCAATCACTGCCACCAAGCTACAAGAGCTTCATGATGAACTATAACATGCAAGGGATGGATAAGACAATTCCCGAGCTCTTCGCAATGCTAAAGGCTGCAGAGGTAGAAATCAAGAAGGAGCATCAAGTGTTGATGGTCAACAAGACCGCCAGTTTCAAGAAAAAGGGCAAAGGGAAGAAGAAGGGGAACTTCAAGAAGAACAGTAAGCAAGTTATTGCTCAGGAGAAGAAACCCAAATCTGGACCTAAGCCTGAAACTGAGTGCTTCTACTGCAAGCAGACTGGACACTGGAAGCGGAACTGCCCCAAGTATTTGGCGGATAAGAAGGATGGCAAGGTGAACAAAGGTATATGTGATATACATGTTATTGATGTGTACCTTACTAGAGCTCGCAGTAGCACCTGGGTATTTGATATTGGTTCTGTTGCTAACATTTGCAACTCGAAACAGGGACTACGGATTAAACGAACACTGGCAAAGGACGAGGTGACGATGCACGTGGGAAATGGTTCCAAAGTCGATGTGATCGCGTTCGGCACGCTACCTCTACATCTACCTTTGGGATTAGCTTTAGACCTAAATAATTGTTATTTGGTGCCAACGTTGAGCATGAACATTATATCTGGATCTTGTTTGATGCGAGACGGTTATTCATTTAAATCAGAGAATAATGGTTGTTCTATTTATATGAGTAATATCTTTTATGGTCATGCACCCTTTAAGAGTGGTCTATTTTTGATGAATCTCGATAGTAGTGATACAGATATTCATAATGTTGAAACCAAAAGATGCAGAGTTGATAATGATAGTACAACTTATTTGTGGCACTGCCGTTTAGGTCATATCGGTGTAAAGCACATGAAGAAACTCCATACTGATGGACTTTTGGAATCACTTGATTATGAATCACTTGGTACTTGCGAACCGTGCCTCATGGGCAAGATGACCAAAACGCCATTCTCCGGTACTATGGAGAGAGCAACGGATTTGTTGGAAATCATACATACAGATGTATGTGGTCCTATGAATATTGAGGCTCGTGGAGGATATCGTTATTTTCTCACCTTCACAGATGATTTAAGCAGATATGGGTATATCTACTTGATGAAACATAAGTCTGAAACATTTGAAAAGTTCAAAGAATTTCAGAGTGAAGTTGAAAATCATCGTAACAAGAAAATAAAGTTTCTACGATCTGATCGTGGAGGAGAATATTTGAGTTGCGAGTTCGGTCTACATTTGAAACAATGCGGAATAGTTTCGCAACTCATGCCACCCGGAACACCACAGCGTAATGGTGTGTCCGAACGTCGTAATCGTACTTTACTAGATATGGTGCGATCTATGATGTCTCTTACAGATTTACCGCTATCATTTTGGGGTTATGCTTTAGAGACGGCTGCATTCACGTTAAATAGGGCACCATCGAAATCCGTTGAGATGACGCCTTATGAACTGTGGTTTGGCAAGAAACCAAAGTTGTCATTTCTGAAAGTTTGGGGCTGCGATGCTTATGTGAAAAAGCTTCAACCTGATAAGCTCGAACCCAAATCGGAAAAATGTGTCTTCATAGGATACCCAAAGGAAACTGTTGGGTACACCTTCTATCACAGATCCGAAGGCAAGACTTTCGTTGCTAAGAATGGATCCTTTCTAGAGAAGGAGTTTCTCTCGAAAGAAGTGAGTGGGAGGAAAGTAGAACTTGATGAGGTAACTGTACATGCTCCCTTATTGGAAAGTAGTACATCACAGAAACTGGTTTCTGTGACACCTACACCAATTAGTGAGGAAGCTAATGATAATGATCATGAAACTTCTGATCAAGTTACTACCGAACCTCGTAAATCAACCAGAATAAGATCCGCACCAGAGTGGTACGGTAATTCTGTTCTGGAAGTCATGCTACTAGATCATGATGAACCTACGAACTATGAAGAAGCGATGGTGAGCCCAGATTCCGCAAAATGGCTAGAAGCCATGAAATCTGATATGGGATCCATGTATGAGAACAAAGTGTGGACTTTGGTTGACTTGCCCGTTGATCGGCAAGCAATTGAGAATAAATGGATCTTCAAGAAGAAGACTGATGCTGACGGTAATATTACTGTCTACAAAGCTCGACTTGTTGCAAAAGGTTTTCGACAAGTTCAAGGGATTGACTACGATGAGACCTTCTCACCCGTAGCGATGCTTAAGTCTGTCCGGATCATGTTAGCAATTGCCGTATTCTATGATTATGAAATTTGGCAAATGGATGTTAAAACTGCATTCCTGAATGGATTTCTGGAAGAAGAGTTGTATATGATGCAACCAGAAGGTTTTGTTGATCCAAAGGGAGCTAACAAAGTGTGCAAGCTCCAGCGATCCATTTATGGACTGGTGCAAGCCTCTCGGAGTTGGAATAAACACTTTGATAGTGTGATCAAAGCATTTGGTTTTGTACAGACTTTTGGAGAAGCCTGTATTTACAAGAAAGTGGGTGGGAGCTCTGTAGCAATTCTAATATTATATGTGGATGACATATTATTGATTGGGAATGATATAGAATTTCTGGATAGCATAAAGGGATATTTGAATAAGAGTTTTTCAATGAAAGACCTCGGTGAAGCTGCTTACATATTGGGCATTAAGATCTATAGAGATAGATCAAGACGCTTAATTGGACTTTCACAAAGCACATACCTTGACAAAGTTTTGAAGAAGTTCAAAATGGATCAGGCAAAGAAAGGGCTCTTGCCTGTGTTACAAGGTGTGAAGTTGAGTAAGACTCAATGTCCGACCACCGCAGAAGATAGAGAGAAAATGAAAGATGTTCCCTATGCTTCAGCCATAGGCTCTATCATGTATGCAATGCTGTGTACCAGACCTGATGTGTGCCTTGCTATAAGTCTAGCAGGGAGGTACCAAAGTAATCCTGGAGTGGATCACTGGACAGCGGTCAAGAACATCCTGAAGTACCTGAAAAGGACTAAGGATATGTTTCTCATATATGGAGGTGACAAAGAGCTCATCGTAAATGGTTACGTTGATGCAAGCTTTGGCACTGATCCAGACGATTCTAAATCGCAAACCGGATACGTGTTTATATTGAACGGTGGAGCTGTCAGTTGGTGCAGTTCTAAACAAAGCGTCGTGGCAGGATCTACATGTGAAGCGAAGTACATAGCTGCTTCGGAAGCAGCAAATGAAGGAGTCTGGATGTAGGAGTTCATATCCGATCTAGGTGTCATACCTAGTGCATCGGGTCCAATGAAAATCTTTTGTGACAATACTGGTGCAATTGCCTTGGCGAAGGAATCCAGATTTCACAAGAGAACCAAGCACATCAATATACGCTTCAATTCCATTCAGAATTTAGTCCAAGTGGGAGACATAGAAATTTGCAAGATACATACGGATCTGAATGTTGCAGACCCGCTGACTAAGCCTCTTCTACGAGCAAAACATGATCAGCACCAAGGCTCCATGGGTGTTAGAATCATTATTGTGTAATCTAGATTATTGACTCTAGTGCAAGTGGGAGACTGAAGGAAATATGCCCTAGAGGCAATAATAAATTTATTATTTATTTCCTTATGTCATGATAAATGTTTATTATTCATGCTAGAATTGTATTAACCGGAAACATAATACATGTGTGAATACATAGATAAATAGAGTGTCACTAGTATGCCTGTACTTGACTAGCTCGTTAATCGAACATGGTTATGTTTCCTAGCCATAGACATGAGTTGTCATTTGATTAACGGGATCACATCATTAGGAGAATGATGTGATTGACTTGACCCATTCCATTAGCTTAACACTTGATCGTTTAGTTTGTTGCTATTGCTTTCTTCATAACTTATACATGTTCCTATGACTATGAGATTATGCAACTCACGTTTACTGGAGGAACACTTTGTGTGCTACCAAACGTCACAACGTAACTGGGTGATTATAAAGGTGCTCTACAGGTGTCTCCGAAGGTACTTGTTGGGTTGGTGTATTTCGATATTAGGATTTGTCACTCCGATTGTCGGAGAGGTATCTCTGGGCCCTCTCGGTAATGCACATCACTTAATCCTTGCAAGCATTGCAACTAATAAGTTAGTTACGGGATGATGTATTACGGAATGACTAAAGAGACTTGCCGGTAACGAGATTGAACTACGTATTGAGATACCGACGATCGAATCTCGGGTAAGTAACATACCGATGACAAAGGGAACAACGTATGTTGTTATGCGGTCTGACCGATAAAGATCTTCGTAGAATATGTGGGAGCCAATATGAGCATCCAGGTTCCGCTATTGGTTATTGACCGAAGACATGTCTCGGTCATGTCTACATAGTTCTCGAACCCGTAGGGTCCGCACGCTTAAAGTTTCGGTGACGATTGTATTATGAGTTTATGTGATTTGATGTACCGAAGGTAGTTCGGAGTCCCGGATGAGATCGGGGACATGACGAGGAGTCTCGAAATGGTCGAGACGTAAAGATCTATATATTGGACGACTATATTCGGACATCGGAAAGGTTCCGAGTGATTCGGGTATTTTTGGGGGTACCGGGGAGTTACGGGAATACGAGGAAGAAGTAATGGGCCTCATGGGCCAAGTGGTGGAAGAGAGGAGGCAGGGCGCGCGGCCCCCCTAGCCCAAACCGAATTGGACTAGGGGGCCGGCCCCCCTTTCCTCCTTTTCCTCCTTCTCCTTCCTTCTCCTTCTCCTCCTTCCTTTCCTCCTCCTAGTAGGAGTAGGAAAGGGGAGTCCTACTCCTACTAGGTAGGAGTAGGAAAGGGGAGTCCTACTCCTACTAGGAGGAGGAGGACTCCTCCTGGCGCGCCCATAGAGGGCCGGCCGGCCTCCCCCCTTGCTCCTTTATATAGAGGGGCAGGGGGCACCTCTAGACACACAAGTTGATCAGTTGATCTTTCCCAGCCGTGTGCGGTGACCCCCTCCACCATATTCCACCTCGGTCATATCGTAGCGGTGCTTAGGCGAAGTCCTGCGTCGGTAGAAACATCATCACTGTCACCACGCCGTCGTGCTGACGGAACTCTGCCGTGAAGCTCTGCTGGATCGGAGTTCGCGGGACGTCATCGAGCTGAACATGTGCTGAACTCGAAGGTGTCGTGCGTTCGGTACTTGGATCGGTCTGATCGTGAAGACGTTCGACTACATCAACCGCGTTGTGCTAACGCTTCCACTTTCGGTCTACGAGGGTACATGGACAACACTCTCCCCTCTCGTTGCTATGCATCACCATGATCTTGCGTGTGCGTAGGAATTTTTTTGAAATTACTACGTTACCCAACACACTCATCCTCCTCTTCTTTGTAAAATAACTGTTCTTCTCTAATCCAATGTGGTCCACCATTACCCCAAAGGCTGAAAACCATCTCGAAATCTTTTCCAGACACTTTATCACCATTGTAAATTTGGAAACCAACTGACTTAGAAGCAACGTTGAACTTGAAAGATCTATCCTTGAGAAGAGAAACTCGAAAACCTTGGGTATAGCCTCCAAAAGTGGCATGAAGAGCCACACTAACCGTATGAATATCCAATTTGAAAGAAGCACAGCTAAACGAAACCACCAAAATAAACTCTTTTGCCGAAAGCCTGGTGAGAACACCACCGGATGACCAAACTTGGAACGAACACTTGCCTGAAAATCCTTGCCACGGTTGAAGTTAAGGTTGATTGGTGCCATGGTCCATGACCCAGCTACGCCACCACCCAAGGGAGCAGAAGAACCGCCCGAAGCAATCCAAGGGACGAAGAGAGAGTGCGGTGGATGCCGGTGCCATAGTGGCCACCGACGTGAAGGAGGTGGGCGCTGGCTCCGGAATGGACTCCGACGAAGGAAGGGTGGCCGCCGGGGCCGGAGTGGCCACCGGCGCGGGGCTCTCCTAGTCGCCTCTCCATGTACAAAGTCTTCAGGCCTCAGTTTGGCTTTGGTGATAGCTGATACTGCATGATTGCATGGGACTGCAGTCATATCCCATTTCCTGCACCCACATGTCCTATGCTACAGGTTAACTGAATAAGTTCTCTCATTGCTTGTCACTTGGTAGATATTTGGCCCAGCCATCAATGCTTGACAGTTCCTAGAATTTTTCTTTGCTTCTTCAAGCAACTCAGCATATGTTGGGCATATATCCCACTTGGCTACCTCTGTCTTAGTCTTATTGCCATTGAACCTAACCATCAACTTTATCCTGATTCCATCTATCATACTCTTTATTGGTTTGCCACTCACATCTAATATCATCTTGTTAAAGACCTCACTAATATTGTCGACAACTAGGTCAGTTTTGCAATTGAAGTCCATTGCAAATCTAGCCCAAGCAGCTCTAGGAACTTTGTTAAGCCAAGCCCAAGCAGCCTTGCACTCATTTTTAAGAGCATCCATTGCAGCAAGATGGTCATGTTCAGTATAAGAGTAACTAGCTTTATCCATGTACTTCTTTAATTCTGACCCCCTAAAACTAGCAGTCTGAAAGTTTTGATAGATGTGTGTAAGGCAGAATCTATGTGGGCAGTTGGGGAATACATTGTTTGCAGCTTTAAGAAGGCCCTGTTTGGAGAAATAACCATAATCACAACTAAGCAATGTATATGACCAACAACTAATTAAGCAATTATGTACTATGCAATTATGAACTAAGCAATATATATAATAAAATAAAACTAAACATGGGAATTACCTTCTGTCTATCAGAGATTATGGTGTGATAACCAAATCTCCCTGATTCTCCACCAATTGCTATCTTCAGTTCAGATAGAAACCAAGTCCAACTTTTTGTGTCTTTTTTGTCCACAACTGCAAAAGCAATGGGATATATGTTATTATTCCCATCCGTTCCTGTGGCAGCCAGGATTTGTTGGCCAGTATACATCTTGATGAAGCATCCATCCACACCTGCAATGGCACACAACACAAGTCAGAAACAAGGCATTCAAACAAGGCAAACTAAACAAAGTAAAGTAATCACCTATGAATGGTCTACATCCATTCAGAAATCCTTCCTTGCAAGCATTCAAACAGATGAACAGGCCATGGAACCTTGGATTTTTGCTTGGATGTTTCCTTCAAGAACTTAGTAGTGACAATGCACCTACTACCTGGATTTGTGTCCAAGACAGCCTGCAAATAATCCCTGATCCTGGTATACTGACCCCTCTGATCTCCTTGCACCATCTCAACTGCTTTGTTCTTAGCCCCGTAGGCCATATGAGTGATGATCTCAACTCCATACTTGCTCTTCAGATTTTGCATTATTGTAGTTATTGATGTGTTCAAGTCTGTTCTTATTGCTTCTAACACCTGATGTGTGACCCACTTGGTAGTCACCTTGGTGCTCTCTGCTACAACTGGACATGTGTGCAAAAAATTTGCCTTTCTAATGCAAAATGTTCTCTCATTTGCCAACACAGAAGCTGTAATGAAAAAAGGGCAATCTTCATGTCTGCAAATAGCTATGATTCTGTCATTGCAGTTCCTATGAAACTGACACTTTCTATTTTGAGCTATGTGGAATGTGAGAAGTGCCCTTCTAAATTGGTAAACACTTTCAAAACAAAGCTTCTTTACAAACTGCATCTCTGGGCTCTCTCTATCCTCAGCATACCAGATTCTTGGTTTGGGTTTTTTTGGCCCTACTCTTATTGCCAAGCACAAAAGCTAGGGGGAGCCCCATCCTCCTCCTCCTCCAAATCACCAGGATTTGGATCCTCATCAGATGATGGCACCCAAACATCCTCAAATTTTTGCTCCAAACTTGCATGTGATCTACTAGTTGGCCCCTTTCTTACTTTCAACTTCTTCCTCTTTTCCCCTTGTGGTACCACCTCCTCTTCAATTTCCTCATCCTCTCCATGTTCCTCATACACTACCTCTTCTTCTAGCTCATAAGGTTCTTCAACATCAGTGTCACCTTCAAAGTGTAAAAATGGGCCCTGTCTCTGCCTCCTCATCTCAGCCATCCTAGCCATGAAATCCTCATCTTGCTCCAAGTTAGAGTCATCTTCAGTTAGTAAAACAGGAAGTTTTCTTTTAACTGCCTCCACTCTCTCAACACTCTTCTTATGCTTCTTATACCTTTGTATTTTATTCCTCCTCTTAAGCTCCATAGTTCTTTCCAACTCCTCTTGCTCCAAATCAACATCTCCTGCATTTCCTTGATCCATTTCTTGTGCCTCCTGCTCATCAACTTGTGCAACTCTCCTTTTTTTTGGATGGTGACCTGTACACCACACCTTCCTCACTGACCTCATACACAATCCTCTCTCCAACACTGCCTATAGGGACCTGCTGCTCACAAACATGACCTATGTTTAAATCTCCAGGTCTGGGCTCACTACCCCTAACTACTGTAAGATTAACTATGGTCTGATCTCTGTTGGCAATGTGGTCTAGCATCTCATCAACCTTGTCATCATCACAGATCTCTTCCAAACCAGCTACTCCCAAGCCAGCATCCCTAACAAAGTACATGTAGTCATCCTCTCCATAGCCCGCTGTCTCTATTAGTGTTATTAGATACAGAAATGTTATGTCTGAAACACACATGGTCCTTTCCAAATTGTCCCTGTCATGAAAGTGGAGCCTAACTTCCCACACATCATCACACAAACTACAAAGCAAAGAAGCTACACATTAATTTCTATGCATACATTTCTAATAATTAAAATCAATAACAAACTGAAGTATATACAGTGCACAAATAAATATTACAAATTACTAGGTGAAACTGATACATATTCAGTTAATTGAAATCTTTTGAACACTAAAAAAATTCAGTTAAGTTCATACATACAGTTTCAATGGACTGACTACACTATATACGGTGCATATTCAGTTAACTGAAATATTACAAATGAGAAAATTTAGTTAACTATTCAGTGCATATTCAGTTAAATATTACAAATGAGAAAATTCAGTTAACTGACTACACTATACACTATAAACAGTGCATATTCAGTTAACTGTTGACACTAAACAATATTCAGTCAACTGAAAACCTTTTGTACACTGAGAAAATTCAGTTAACTTCATACACTGAACCAAATTCATCTAACTGATAGGATACATATCAAAGGTTAGACTACAAACAATAATGGCCTACAGTTCATTCAAATCGAAGCCTAACTATTGAACAATGAGAAATTGAACCCTAACCCTAGAATCCACAGTAAAAGAGGGGGAGAACTTACTCAACGCCACCAAATGCAGAAGCCCATTGATGGCTACCCGTCGGAGTAGCTTGCACAGCACGGGCAAGAGCGCCGGCGGCGCGGTACTCAAGCGACGGCGACGACACTCTCCTCTTCGGGGCCCGACTAGGGTTTGAGCTGCCGCACACCTCCTCCACTTCGATCGATTCGCCGCCGGGAAGCAACCCTCCGCTGCAGCCTCCATCCACTCCCCCGCCGGAGGCATCCACTCCCCCGCCGTCGTCAGGGCTCGTCGTCGCCATGGAGCACGGGGAGAAAGAGAGACAGAGGAGAGTAGAGTGGTGAAAAGGGGAGAATGAAGTGGATAAGAGACTCGTGCTGTTTTTACCGAGACGGCGCGTCCGTTGCCACTATAGCACCGTCAGACGGCGTGAGCTCGTGGGCGTCACGCCACATCCTCAAAATCGAGCCCCGCCTGTCATAATAGAGGTTAAACTGTCCAAACAGACGGTTAGGTGTTTTCTGCAAATGATTAGGCGCGAAATCAGTTTTTCTGGCACAAAAACGTAGAAGAGTCTTTTCTGCAACCCTAGGCTTCAATGTGGTGGTTTTTTGCAATTCACTTGAAGATTTTGGATCCAACTAGGCAGGCCCGATCCAAGCACGACCAGTTTTACTCCACATCGTGTCATGCTTTGGACCTACCGTGCCACCCCGAAAAGCTCGACCAAAGTCCTAAGTTTAATAGTAAGAAGGGAATGCTATGTTGAGTTAGCAGGCGCCCAACAACACAAATAAGGCTTTATAAAAACCTGTTAGCTAGTGAACGTTTGCTAAGGAGGATGCCATTTACGAACGATTTTCATGGCAATTTTAGTTATAGGGGGTGACAACTTTTTTAGGCTGATCTCGAGCAAACGGCTGTGAGGGCGCTCGCTGGAAGTCAGCGAACGTTCGCCAATTAGCATTGCGAAGAAAACAAGGAGCAGCCGGTTCAGCACGTAGAGTATCCAAATCGGCTGACCGGCACAGGGGAGGGGAGACCTTGACCACCACCAACCCCCGCAGCCGCTCCCCGGCGCACCCCCCACGTTCCAGCCGGATAAAACAAACAGCCCAATCAATCACCGGCGGCTCCGGCTCCGCTCAACGACCCTAGATTACCTCGCCACCAGAAAGCCAGGGACCTCGAAGCGGACAGCGACAGAGATGGGCTCCTGCGAGATGACGGCCACGGAGGTAGCGGCGCTGCTGGATCTGAAGCCGCACCCGGAGGGCGGCTTCTACGCCGAGACCTTCCGCGACTCCTCCGTCTCCCTCACCACCGCCCAGCTCCCGCCGCAGTGTACGCCCGCCCATTTCTCGTCTGTTTCATCTGATCTGATCGCTCTCTCCAGTCTCCACGGATGGAGTGGGATGGTTAGTACGGAGTATTTCTGCTCAGAAAGATGAAACATAAGGTGCAGCAGTGTGCGGTGCGATGCGCCGATTGGATTGGGCCCAGTTCAATCGGGGTCTCTGCTTGTTCTTCGCCTTAGCGTGTGCAGAAGACACCTTGGAGACCTTAGATGGTAGAGTACCATATTCTGGCAAGTGGGAATTCAGATAGTAAAACCCACCACTGTGTCTGCATCATCGAGTGCGCAGAAACCAGGGGTGTTAGCCAGGGGATTGGGGCCTGGGCGTATCATGATGTCTTAGATATAGCACTAGTTAGTACAGTATAACTTTGTGCTACTGCTATTACATACATCAGGCATGAAATACATTTTGCTATGCTACTGTTGTTACATACATCAGGCATGATTGCTTTTAGGAAGATTGCATTACTGTACTTGCTCTGCTTCTACTGCCTACCGGAACCTGTAAATGGATGTCATAAGATGTCGCAGGATGGCTGCACAAGGATAGTTGATTCTTCTAACAAAAATAGTACACGCTGTTATCGCTGCCAGAACAGTTACAGTTACTGCAAACATTCTTGATAGGAACTCGCTCCTTTTTAATATGCTCCACAAAAGGCAAATTTAGTGTGAACTATTTATCTTTCTGCTAATTTGGTAACTCCAGGTTTGGATTTGTACCTGTTGATGTCTGTCTACCTTATACTGTTCTGATAGTTAAACGGGAAACCTATTGATGCTTCTTGATTGGAAATGTTTACCAGAAGGTCTTGTTTAAATGACTGTTGTGCTCTCCCTCTGTTTTAGTCTGGAGTGCTGTATGGAGTACATCCTAGAAGTGGAGGGCAGGTGAACATATCGTCAAGCTGCCATTGAAATACCTCTAATACCGTCTTTATGTATGCTGCAGACAAGGTCGGCCGTGCTGTGAGCACTGCTATCTATTTCTTGCTTCCTGCAGGGAGTGTTTCACATCTGCATCGTATTCCTTGTGCTGAAACCTGGCATTTCTACAAGGGAGAGCCTCTCACGGTTGGTGACAGTTGCACGCTTGCCTTTATATGGGCAGTGAGATTGCCATTTTGAATATAGCTAATACTGCTATTCTCTGTTTGATTAGGTCTTCGAGCTACACGACGATGGCCACATTGACCTCACCGTAATTGGTCCGCACCTAGACGCTGGGCAGCGCCCCCAGTACACCGTGCCACCAAATGTGTGGTTTGGATCTTTCCCAACGTTGGATGTTGAGTCGTTTGCATCCGATGGCAGCCATCTGGTCAACTCTCGGAAGCGAGATCCCGAGAAGCACTACTCCCTTGTTGGCTGCACTTGTGCCCCCGGCTTTGAGTATGAGGATTTTGAAATGGCCTCTTTTGATGATGTGAAGTCTATTGCCCCGAAGGCAGAACCCTTCCTCAACTACCTTATTCCTTCCAAGAAGTAAGCAGGATCAGAGCCGTTCATGTTGCTTGCTAGCAGTCTATATATTATGGCATTATCCGGCCTTCCTGTATTGGCTTTGGATGCCATTTTCTGCGATTCCACGAGGTCTGTATTTTTAGTCTTGCCACTCTGAAAGAGCACTCCTGTGCTGGTGCTGGTGCCTGGTTGTAACATTTTTATGTACCATAATTAGCGGAATAAAGTTTGAGCTTGCTTGTGTAGTTATCCTTGTTCAAACACTCGCTCGTCTCGTCGTCCAAAAGGTTTGTTTCGTTCAGTTCGACTCAGTTGCAGACTTTTTGGACCCTTTTTCAACTTGTACACATGCCAAGTCCCTTGATTAACTTTTTTCCGCGGTTGAGGTTCCTTGATGAATATTGGTTCTGTGAAACCTTTCTAGTCAGTAAACTGCAAATGAATTATCTTCTGAAGTTGGAGATCATCGAGTGTGCGGATTTCGGGTCGGGATGCCTTACATTCCATGTGGTTTCGTGACCAGTTTCAAAAAAAAAAATGTGGTTTCATGTCGTTTTTTCTGGTTGTCATTGGATGTACAGCTAGCTATCGTGATCAACTTGATGGTGGTTTGATGATGGGAAAGAAAAAGAGGAAGCGACCGAAGAAACGCTGTCAGGCTAAACCTAACGCTATCAACTGAAACAACTGAACAAACGCTGCCAAACCAAACCAAACCCTATTTCTTAAGCAAGTTTATTTTTTATATATACCCAAGATCACGCTGACAGCTGGGCGGACCGACGGAGGGCGCTTCTGGATCTTTTCCGCTCCGGCGATTACGAATCGGCCCACAGGTTTTCGTGCAAATTACGGCCCGCGTGCCACCCGTATAAATACCGGGCCTCCCCCTCAGGCCTCAGGTCTCCCCCACAATCCCAATCCCTACCTCGAGACCGACTGGACGCGCAGCTCTCTCCCAGCCGAGGCGGCGCGACCTCCTCCCGCCGCCCCGCCGGACCCCTCGCCGCCCGACGCTCGCCTCTCCATCCAGATCCGCCCCTCTCGCCTCGCCGCCTGCCAGATCCACCGGCCGCCTCCCCTCCGATCTTGTTTTGTTGGTAAGCCACGGTGCGACGCAAACACATGAGTAGATAGATAGATTCCAAGTATGAACTCTAGCGAACGACATGTTTGTGGATGGGTGGGCGGGCATCACAAATTTATAATCGTATTCTGTGTGCACTGATTGATGGAGGCGTATGCCTAATTGTTCATGACTTCACATACTGGATCAGTATCCATATTTCGATGTTCCAGAATAGTCCGTGCTTTTGTGTATCAGTTTCTCTGTCGTGGGTCCATCATATTGCTAGTTGTGAGGTCAGATATTTAGGTGCATATTTGTTCCTGATTTCTTCTTCTTAGTTGCTAGAGCACCAACTGATACAGCAAGTTTTTGGTAATATCGCGAGGCAAGTTTAGATGAATGTCACCTGTGCGATTGCTCTGTTAATTTTGGTGTCAGTTTGTAATTCAGCTGTGTCTGCAATTGTAGAGATTGTCCCTAACCCCACTTACTTATTTTGTTGGTGAGCGCCTAAAAGCAGTGATATTGTTACCTTCGTTTCTCTGCTCTAGTCAGTTGATTTCTCAACATGCTATCTTCATTATGAACTTCCTTTCATCTTGTGTATGCTAATGTTTCATGTACAATGCTTTTGGTCCATGTCCTTAAAGATACGATGTTCAGTATCGTTAGTTGTAGTACTCAAATATGAGTTTGTCAGTATGCCTTGACTTAGCATGTGATCAAGACTAAATGGCTGCGTGCCCTAAAACTAGAGTAGAACTCTGCTGTGGTTTGGATACCTGAACAGGAGTTGCCCCAAAAGTTTATAGTCCACTCATCTTCACCATCCCTTGCGAACTTGCTGGTTGTTTTGTGTTGGATGTATGTCTGTAATTTGCATGGAACTATGACAATTGATTCAAATATCTTAGCCTCTTAGGACAACTTGACTTTGTTGGTGTTGGTCACGCTGTGCTGTCTAGACTGTTGCCAACATGCTGGTTATTTTGTGTTTGATGTACTTGTGTAATTTGCATGGAGCTATGCCAGTTGATACAAATATCTTAGCCTCTTGGGACAACCTGACATTGTTGATGTTAGCCACGCATGTGCTTTCTATACTGTTTATGTAGCTCTGGATTTTATCATTAAATTTGGTAGTCCCCTTTATGCAATTCTGCCTTCAACTGGTTGTATGTGAACTGATACTGTGATTCTCTAGTCTCCTTTCTGTAATGTGATGGTATAATTTTAATTCAGTTAGTTTGTTGTAATCTCATCTTACATGAAGAATCAGCGATATCTGATCTTGACTTGTTTAATCCAGGTAGCAGCCTCTATATCGCTGCAATCTGACAAAGTGGAGGGCCTAGAAGGTGAAGCTTCTTTTATGTCTGAACAAGCATCGGTTTATTTGGGATCAGTTGGATTGCTGGGAGAGTATTCTCGCTCGACGAGAAAAAGGCACAAGGTTGTGATCCCCTGCATGCATCAAGAGCCCATTACGTTCTTTGGTTCTGAGAGTTCACTTGCTACAGCCAGTGCAAAAAGTCAGCTCAGTTTTCTTCAAGGGCCCGCAGCTACTGCTGTTTCTGAAATTTTCCACATCTAATAGCATCTGCTGCAGAAAGCTTGAATCAAGATGGCGCTGCAAAACATTGGTGCTTCAAACAAGGATGATGCCTTCTACAGGTACAAGATGCCAAGAATGTTGACAAAAATAGAAGGCCGAGGTAATGGCATCAAGACAAATATTGTGAACATGGTTGATATAGCAAAAGCACTTGCCAGGCCCGCTTCCTACACCACTAAGTACTTTGGATGTGAGCTTGGAGCACAATCAAAATTTGATGAGAAAACAGGAATTGCCTTGGTCAATGGTGCTCATGATACTTCAAAGCTGGCTGGCCTTCTTGAGAACTTCATCAAGAAGTATGTGCAGTGTTATGGCTGTGGCAATCCTGAGACTGAGGTCCTCATCTCCAAGAAAGAGATGATAACTCTGAAATGTGCTGCCTGTGGCTTCCTCTCTGATGTTGACATGAGGGACAAGCTCACTACATTCATCCTGAAGAACCCGCCAGAACAGAAGAAGGGAGGCAAAGACAAGAAAGCTATGCGAAGAGCTGAGAAGGAGCGGATGAAAGAAGGTGAAGCTGCTGATGAGGAGATGAAGAAACTCAAAAAGGATGCAAAGAAGAAAGGTGCTTCTTCCAAGGATACAAAGAAAAAGGCTGCTGGGGGAGGTTCGGATGAAGAACATGCAACCTCACCAACTCACAGTCAAGGTGCTGACATTGCAGCTGCTGGAGATGATGATGACGATGACGATGATGATGTGCAGTGGCAGACTGACACATCAGCGGAAGCTGCGAGAAAACGCATGGAGGAGCAGCTGAGTGCAGCAACTGCTGAAATGGTTATGCTTGCCACCGAGGAGACGGAGAAGAAGAAGAAACAGGCCCTGCACAAAGAGGGCAGTTCCAATGGGACACCAAAGGCTGAAGGTAATTCCAATGGCAACCAGACTGGGCCCAAGACCACTCCTTATGACAAACTGGTTGAAGAGATCAAGGCCAACTTGGGCAATGCTGCCACCGCAGCTCAGCTCAAGGGTGTCCTCTCCTCCTCAGCCCTGCCCCCCAAGGACGTGATGCATGCTCTCTTTGAGGCACTCTTCCACGGCGTGGGCAAGGGGTTTGCAAAGGAAGTGGTGAAGAACAAGAAGTACCTTTCCGCTGCGGTGCCTGATGAAGGGTCCCAGATGCTCCTGCTCCAGGCTATCGAGGCGTTCTGTGGCAAGTGCAGTGCTGAAGCCCTGAAGGAAGTCCCCGTCGTCCTGAAGGCCCTCTATGATGGAGACGTCCTCGAGGAAGAAACCATTGTCCAGTGGTACAATGAAGCTGTGGCTGCCGGCAAGAACTCCCAGGTGGTGAAGAACGCCAAGCCGGTCGTGGAGTGGCTCCAGAGCGCCGAATCTGACGACGACGAGTGAGAGGCAGTACTGCGATTCCCTACCACCCTACTAAGCGTCTTTGATAAGTCTCTGTCGTTGTTTTTCAGCTTTTCGTATTTGTGGTGTTTAAACTTTGAGTTATTGGTTATTTCAGTATCTGAGTCAGTTTGGTGTTTAAACCTTGAGTTATTGGTTATTTCTGTATCGAGTCAGTTATTAAACGAAAGACAATATGCCTGGTCTGTTTCATCTGGTGTGCCTGTTTGTTTTATTGCCATCTTTGGATGAAACTACGTTTGAATACATTAAATGTGAGATGTTGTTATATGATGATGTTTGCGCAGATTTGCTCTATAATTTATGCTATACGCGTTTGCTCGAACCTTTTGCTTATCCAGAAATCTCATGTTACAAGAGACATGTAACATTGATTTTACAGTTACATAGCTCCCTGATGAGGATCTATGCAACCTAGTCAAGTAGCTGCTGATACCAGCTAATTGATTGGGCAATTACATCGCTGTCATGAAATCACCTGGGTAGATTATCTTTGTTTTTCTGCGAGAGAGGTTTTTAAACTTAAATTGACAATTCAGTTGTGATTTGCGGAGATATATAGCACTCGCAAATTTTTGCCATGGCCCTTGGGAAAAATAAAAAAGGAGAGCATGAAGTTCCTCCTTTGTACTACATGACGATGACAGAAGATTATGAAAGAAACTGGAAAGGTCACCACTACATGCCAGCATTTTCTTATTTGGAACCACTAGTACTAGTAGTAGTACATGCCAACACTGGTATGTCTAAAAGAATACGTACATGCTAACAATGGCGTCCCACATCGAGCAGCGGAGCAGAGGTACAAAAATGGTAATTCAAGTTCTCATATACTAATAACATCGATCATCATCTAGTCGATCATGTCACCCTGGGCAGCATCAAGCTCAACTTCTCCCGCGCCCTCCACCGCCACGGCCACGGCCGCCGGCACAGCAGGGAGCTCCTCGAGCCGCTCCTGCAGTTTGGCCTGCTCGGCCCTGAGGCCGGAGTTGTCGCGCAGCACGCGGCCGCAGTCCCGGATGACGCGGTTGAGCTGGTCGAGCAGCTGGCGGTTGGCGCCGCGGAGGTGCACCACCTGCGCCCACAGCTCGCTCAGCTGCTTCTGCTTCCTCATGCGCGACCGCCGCGCCGACTCCCGGTTCGACACCATCCGCCGCCGCCGCCGCTCCTCCGCGAGGCTGCCGCCGCAGTGCGCCGCCTGGTGGTGGTGGTGGTGGCACTCGTCCGACTCGTCCGAGTTGGACGGCCTGGCCCCGAACGGGAGGAGGAGGCCGCCGGCGGCAGCGGCCTCGTGGAGCAGCTGGCCGACGACGTCGTGCTGCTGGTAGGACGACGCCTGAGGAACCATGAGCCCGCCGCCGCCGTACTGGAAGAGGAAGTCGTCCGGAGCCACCTGGCAATGAGGCCTGAAGGCCGCCGTTGCAGTCGCAGCGGAGAGGTACGGGACGCTGGCGAGCTCGGCGGGGTACATGCTCGCTCGGCCGGTCGAGCTAGCTAGCTAGGTGTGGAGCGGAACGGAGGCGAGGGCGAAGAGAGTGGCCTGTGATTACGGAGGCGAGAGGGCAGATTTATAGTGGAGATGTGCAGCAGCTACAGGACCCACGTCGCCAGAGCTTAGCTTAGCTTGCACATACTGCTACTCCGTACATAACGACATGGGATTGGGACTGAGACTGCCAGACTGGGATCAGATTAGCGGGGGTCTTGACGGGCATCATGCAACGTTGTTTTATCATCATGCTGCCAGCTTTTGGAAAATGTGCATGCCTCCAAAAGGCTGCCCATTTGTTCGCCGCGATCAAAATGAAAAGGTGGAATGAGGCGCCGCTTTGTAGCACATCACCAGCACCAGGTGATGTGCTGAGGCCATTCAGGGACACGGTGGTTGGGTAACAGTGACAGCCATGTCCGGATGAGTGAATGAATTGTCAAAGGGGTGTAGATTTATGCTGTACAAGTGTGTGGCCTTTTTTTTTGAACAAAAAGTGTGTGGCTTGAAAGAGCAATACTGTAAACATGGACCGGTTACTCTACCGAGCAGTACGACTGTACGAGACATGATCAGCGTTGTTAGGTTGGTCTTGCCTTCTTCTAGGGTTCCTACCAGAAATTTCTGAAGGGGAGCTCAAGCGGCAGGAGCACCTTCCAGAAAGAGCAAGGTAATTTGGTTGGTCTGTTGTGGGTGTTACTGTGGCCCAGGGGAGCTCCACTTGGATAAAGGGAAGGTGGAACCTCTGCAGTTGGCAACTTGCCACTAATTCTCTTCCTCATCAGCTCACAGAACCCCATATCCACTAGCTAGGGCAGTATTCGTACTACGCCTATTATTTTTCTGGTTTGTCGTCCCTTTTATCCAGCTGTCGGTTTTGGTTCCAGAGAACAACATTTTTTTTTTTGAAACGAAGGCAAAAGATTTGCCTCATCTATTAAAATAGAGGAGAATAGAGTTTTGTAGAGTTATACAAGGCCGAAGTACGGCATGACAATTACTCACGAGATACAATTTTTCCTAATTGTTTAGCCCCTGCAGTAACCCATAGGTTGGCCTCATCTATAATAAGCTTGAGAAGGATTGGCGGTGGCGGCTCTTTGTGGCGGAAGACTCTAGCGTTCCTTTCGTTCCAAATTGTTCAGGATACGAGCATGGTAAGGGAGGCCATGACTCGACGATCCGGAATGCTCGAATTGGTGCGCTTGTCCCACCAAGAGAGGAGGGAATCCTCAAGGTGCCAATCAGAAGGATCCAGATGCGCAAGCCCATACTTGTCAATGAGCATCCGCCAAAGCCTCAAGGTGAAGCGGCATTTGACGAATAGGTGGACGCCCGACTCCTGCACCTGCTTACAGAGCGGGCAAAGACTGCAGTTGTCCCAGCCACGTCGCTCTAGCCTGTCGGCGGTCCAAATCCGATCTTGTAAGGCCAGCCAAGAGAAGAATTTGACCTGTGCAGTCTATCATTTTGCCCCATGGAACAAACATTAGTTTTGCCAGGTGTCGGGAGCGTAGTGATTCAGACAATTCCAACTCAGAAAGGGGCTACATTCTGAAGCTGCTTGGTGTCAGAGTATTAGCTTTGTAGTAGTAAGCCATATCACACGTTATGGACATCTCTGACAGTAATCACACTCGCATATACCAATTTAGCTAATTTTTACTTGATGTAGCAGACATGTACTTTACTTCACATATATCAGAACTGAAGACGGAAAATCCTGCTTCCTGTTACTGTCAAATTCTTAGCACTTCATCACACAGTACGTACGCTATCAGAACGTTGCTCGTGATAGCAATGCGTTGATGTTGTATTACCAATCCAGTTTGTTAGAGATACGCAGGCAAATCTCTTTCAAAATAAACTTTTACCTACCCAGCTTTGTAAATAAAGCTACGATTCATACAACCAACATTCGAACATCACCTGAAGAGCGACAGCTAAGGCCACAACACATTCATGCCCAAGAAAATATAGAAGAAATAGAAGGAAAAAAAAGACGACGATAGTCGACGCGTTGAAGCCAGGAGCGCATCCATCATGAGGCCGAGCCGGTCGCGATCACGCTGCCTCGAGAGCGGTTGCCAATGCTGCAAAAGCAAGAAATTTGAAGTAATCAGATGCCTTCCTCCGAAAGACCTTCTCAATCACCATCTTATCACGAGTCGTCCAAAGAGTCCATGACATCGTCGCAAAAATAAGCCAAAATAGATGGCAATGTCGCGACTGCTACATCACTCTATGTTGGAGAAACTCCGCGACGGCCTCTCGGACGAATGTCCATAACAGTCGCGACGCCATACAGGAGAAAAGGATATGGGTCCCAGTCTGAGGTACTACACAGAGGGGGCATAGACCATCACCAGGTCCGTGCCGCTTAAGTACCTCTATCCCCGAGATGAGGCGATCCCGTAATAACTGCCGCACGAAAATATTAATCTTTGAGGGTAAGGGGGCTTTTCACGACGGAGAAAGCCATGGGTGGTAGGTGGATGGCATAGAGCATGGTATGCCGTGCTCACCTAATATTCTGCTATTGGCGCGAGCCGCTAGGACACCGTGTCTGGATAGTCCGGTAGCACTAGTGGTAGGGCGGCCCGTAATCTAGTCCAGTGGTGCGGAACTTGGAATGTGCAACGGAATCGGATATTCCACTGTCCAACTTGGAAGGCCGTGGAGACTCGTAGAGACGGGTCCACACAGATCCAGAACAAGCCAGAAAAGCACACACGCAGTGGCTCGATACCCGACCAAGGGTCCAGCCAAAATTGGATCCCCGTGCCCGTTCCCTATGGACCTTGAACCTTTGGATGGAACGCCAGAATTGTGAACCACCCGGCCTGACGCATGCCAGGAGCGGCTCACCCAAGGTATTTTTCCTGACTGAGTTGTAACCATAACCCTCCCTCGCCGCGTAGGATCCACCAGACTCGTCGCAGCATGAACGCAACGTTCATGCGGTGGGACGCAGTAACGCCCAAGCCACCATGGTCCTTAGGCATACATATATCCGCCCACTTTACCATGTGTACTTTTGGTGACCATTGGCCGCCTACCAGAAGAACCTAGCGAGGTCCTTAGAGAAGTCATTGTGAACGGCCTCGGGTAGGATATACAACCCCATCATGTACATGGAGAGGCTCTCTAGGTTAGAACTAACAAGGACCGATTTGCTCCCATTTGAAGTAAACAGCCCATGCCAGGGCTCGGCCCGAGATGCCACTCATCCCACCAATGGATCGAATGTATTCATCAGAATCTTCGAGTCGGCCATCGGCATTCCCAAGTATGTAATGGGGAATGAGGTTAGTCTGCAATCTAGATCGTCGACAATCAGTTGTTGTTCCTCCGCAGGGAATCCCAGGATGACAACCTCACTCTTGTCAAAGTTAATCTTTAGTCCCGACACAGCCTCAAAGCAGAGGAGTGGGAACTTAAGATTGACGATGTCGAGATTGGACCCATCCACCATAATCATGGTGTCATCAACATATCGAAGGTGAATGACCCCTCCTCCAGAGATTAGGTGACCAACTACCCTCAAGAGCTGACCTGCCCTCCTAGCCTTATCCAAGATTCCCGCTAACGCATCAACAACGAGATTGAAGAGAAGAGGGGAGATCGGGTCCCCTTGCTTCACTCCCATGGAGGACGTAAAGAGTGGCCCCATCTCACCATTTATATTAATCGCCGCCTTACCAGACCGCACCAAACTGCATAATCCAGTTGCACCATCTGTCCTCAAAGCCTTTGCGCTGCAGGACTAGCCGCAAGGTCTAGTCCAACCTATCATAGGCTTTTTGAAAATCCAGCTTGAGAAAGACACCCTTATATCCGCGCGTCCGCACCTCGTGGTCAACCTCATGAAAGGCCATGATCCCGTCCTGAATCCGTTGTCCCTACAGAAATGTCGTATGGAAGGGGTGATCCAGCCGCTCAGCGACCGGTGCTAATCTAGTCGCGCAGACTTTTGAGAAAATGCGCTCGAGAACGTTGATAACTGTGATTGGCCTGAAGTGCCTAATGTCCGTTGCCCCAACTACTTTATGGATCATGGTGATGACTCCAAAGTTTATCCGCGACATGTCAAATGTTTCAATATAGAATTCATGGAACATCGGCATGATCACTGGCTTTAGGACATTCCAGAAATTCCGGACGAAGGCAACTGGCAGGCCGTCGGGCCCCGGTGCCGACCCCCGCCTTCATAGAGGCGATTGCCCTACTCACCTCTTCCGGCGAGGATGAGATAGTTAATTTCACATTCTCAATGTCAGATACCATGTCCGTAGTCGGCCAGAAATTTATCTTTATACTTAAATTTGGATCATAACATAACATAGTTGAATATCAAGATATTTTGTTAGCTCCTGCGAGAAGACGACAACTTCCTTTAGCTGAGAAAATACGGTGATTCGTTACACAAGACAAAAGGATATCCGAAAAGAAATGCAGTAGATCATGGTCAAGCAGTTCATCATCAGAAGTTGACGACACCGTTCGATCGCGAAATTCCTGCACGGCCAAAATTCCGCTGTCTTCACTTCCCCTGCCGATAGTCTGGTGATGGCCATCACAACATTCGACGGAGGGAGCCAAGAAACCCAACAAAGGATGGAGGCTCCGGGAGTTACGGGGAGAGGTCGAGCTCAACCCGGATTCGATTCGATTCGAGATCCCTGGCTGGCGCCATGAGTGCCGTCTCGTAGCTATGCTCAGCTAATCCACTCCGTTTCCACGGCCTACGTACGCTTTAATTTGTCTCGCCCGGCTACGAGCGAGGCCGTCGTGTTCCAACGCAAGACAGTGCGATCTTATCGAATCCCGTGCCGTCTCTCTTTGGATCTTGAACACACACACACACACACACACACAGAGAGAGAGAGAGAGAGAGAGAGAGAGAGAGAGAGCCAAGACAAAAGCATGTCGTAGTACGTGATCAGACGGAAAGAAGGTGGCCGTCTGGTTTCGCTTGGCCTGCTCCTCTCTGCTTTAATCCACGAATGGATGAATGATTCACCTGTCTGTCTGTCTGTCTCTCTGTCAAAAGTCAAAACTCACAGCAACACACTTGGCAAAGATCGAGGCGATCTAAACACACACTCTACCATGCATGCCGTCATCAAGCATAATGCACAAGGTAACAGAATCATCGCCATCATGGATCTCTGTTAACAAGAGGTATTTACCGGGCTCTTGTGGGTCCAGCATGTCGATTCCTCGGGTGCGATTGATTAGCCACAGTTAGAAAACCGAACCGGACATGATCTTCAGTTGTTCACAAGAAGAGATAGGGCCGGCCACCAGACGATACATGATCTTCAGTTGTTCAGTAGTAAACTTCTTGAGACCGGACCAAGTCCAGCCATGGTTTAGCGTTGCTGCTGCTCTCGTTAGCTCAGTCAGTAGTATATCCAGACCCAGGATGGATCACGTCAACGGCCTACCATCCTGCTTAATAATGCTAGTGAGGAAAACACAGGCGAAAGGCGAGAGACCAAATAGGAGGCGAAGAGACTGGTCTCCTTTCTTTTCGATGGTATGGCCCTAGCCCTAGCCAGCAGGGGGGGGAGAGAGAGAGCGAGAGATTGGCGTACGTCCGGCAACTCCCATCGGCCGCGCCCTATCCTGCCCGCAAAGCCTCCGGCCCGATCGATCGCCGTCGAATCGGAGCTCTCCTAGCTTGTCCCGGAGCACGCGTTTGGTAGGGCTATGGAGGGGGCGCCGGACCCATGGTTACCTGATCGGGGGTGACAGGAATTAGCCCTAGACGGCACGGGGCTACACCGGGCAAACGAGCCGAAATGCCGATGTCTTTTGGGAAAGGAAAAGAAGCTGGTGGTGGGTGGGTGCTAGCTCGCTAGGGTGATGTCTGCGCGCGCACACGCACACGCGCACGGGGGGACGCTGTTGCCAAAGGCGCTTGGGGTTGGGGTTGGGTATGGCCGCACGGTCACGTACAAGTCGACATGTTGATGATGATCATTGAAGAATGATAAAGCAGGCAAGCAGGTCTAGCCATAGGTGGCTTTCGGGGAAGAAAGGTGGTGCGGCCGTGCAGCAGGAGCGTACGTGAATACCTTAACCGACAGCGCGAGTAGCCACTAGCCAGTATCTGCGAGATTGGGATGGTAGAGCACAGAGTCGGCTTCGTGCATGCATGATCGAGCGTTTAGATACGCAACAGCGACGGCGTCTTGATCGTGTCGTGCGGGTTCATGCATGCAGATGCAGGTCCCTTTTGCTTTGCATGCACCGATGAAGGAGGGCCTAAACTATAAGTCTATAACTAAAAGGCCATTGTATTTGTATACTCCTTTGGTTATAGGACACGGCTTTCTCTTGGTGTAATCTGTATCTGTAGTGGTGTTATCATGCGGTAGTATATATACTACACCAGTATTGCGTAAGCCCAACTAGTCGGCGACACGTTACCCTAAGCCCTCTACCGGCTAGGCGCTGATCCGTGCATATCCAGACCCGCAACGGGACAGGGCTTTTGGCTAAGCTGCAGGGAGGTAGAGACAGACGGACAGACAGCGGATCGGCAAATCAACCAGGTGAGACGAAATAAAGCCAGCGACGGCGACAGACGAGACGACAGCGCCCCCTCGCAATCAACCGACGTCAGCTCTAATTAGCTTCCACTGCCCCACCATGCACGCGCAGCGCAGCTCCGAATTAGATGAACGAAAGCCGAAAGCACCACCAGCTCGTGTCCGTGCACCGATCCATGGCGGGATGATGGCGGCCACAAACTACCTCTGCATCTGCAAGCGAGGGGAGGGGTCATCTCCGAGTCCGGTGGCGCGCGCGGGTCAACAGCCACGCCCGTAGAGCCCTCGACGACGCCGGAGAAAGGGAGGGGGTGCAACAAATGGCAAAGCCAAAACTCGGGGTCGGGGCGTCGTATGGCAGGCACACGCGCGGGCGGCCACGAGTGCACGACGGAATGCCGGCCGGCCGGGGTGGCGGGGCCCGGGCGCGTGTCGCGCGCGCGCTGGTGCCCTCCCCGTTCCTTCCCTTCGTGCCGCCCCACGTACGATCGACCATATACGGCGGCAGTGCTCGTACCGTACATACTCGACGTAAATCTAGCCCCACTCACTGGAGCGCGCCTTTCCTCCGATATTTCATGCGGGTGTACGTGGGATTCGTACCGTGCAGTACTCCCTCTCGGAGCACCGCGCTTCGTTCTCGGTTCTTTCAGGGCGGTACCGTAACCGTAACCACAGAATATAAACGCTCGAGAACAAAGCAACATATCAAAATCAGAGTGGCGCAGCGGAAGCGTGGTGGGCCCATAACCCACAGGTCCCAGGATCGAAACCTGGCTCTGATATTTAACTTTCAATTTTTTTTCATCATTTCTTTATCCTTTGATTTCAAGCTTAGCCAGCCTTACTAATTCACATACTCCCTCCTTCCACTTATATAGGGTCTAATGCGTTTTTCAAGACCGCCTTTGACTATTGACAAGATTAATAGTACATGACATGCATAATGTGAAAATTATATCATTGAAAGGTCCGTTCACGTACGAATTTGATGATGTGCTTTGTGTAAGTTGCATGTTATATATTATTGCTCTAACATTTGGTTAAAGTTAGCCTTAAAAAACACATTAGGCCCTATATAGATGGAAGGAGGGAGTATGTGCAACAAAGTACCATCATCTTTATCCTCTGATTCACATATGTGCAACAAAGTACGAGCATAGGGCACTTAAGACAGCAGAAAACTCTTGATGGTAGGCCCAAATGAAGGGAGAAGAAGATTAACCTGCCAAACTCACTCACTCACTCACTCACTAACCCCGGCACGGCCGGAAAGCCAAGATATAAACAAGATCGCGTGCCTCGCCTTCGAACTGCACCAGTACCGTGAGGCGTGAGCCAAGTAACCACTTGCTAGCCCAATTACGTTGGTCGGCTGGCTGGGCGTAGCATAAACAATGGGCCGCTTTACCACCCGGCTAAGCACACCGTACGCATGTACGTACCCCCAGCCGGTGCGATTACGAATAATAATTAGCTAATCATGCGCGCGCACCGCTAATGCCGGTTGCGTCGAAAGGCGACGCGGACAGCCAGCCGCGCGCGCTCGGAGCACGCCCGCCCGCCCGCTACGTCGCCGGGAAAGAAGAGGCGGGCGGGGACACGAGTGGCGCCTGTCAGTCGCGTTGCCCCGCCCGCCCGGCGAGGTGTCGACCCCCTCGCCGCCGCCCCGTCGCTCTCCGGCCCCCCGCTTTGCCTTTGCTCCCGTTCCCGTACGTGCGAGAGCGAGACGGAGAGCTGCCGGCCGTGGGGACGTCGACGTCAACTTTTCCCTACGTGCGCTCGCGTTGTGGTGGTGGTGCCGTGCGGCCGCAATTCGTCGCGTACGTACGTGGCCGTGCTCCCGTGCCTATCCGTTCGGCGCCGGCGAGTGAGTGGGTCTCCTGTCCCGTGCGACGTGCCCGACCTAACTCGCCGGGCCCCGCGCGTCAGCCGGCGGCCTGGCTCGCGACCGTGGAGGCTCTGGCGCACGTCGCGGGCATGTCGATCATCAGCAGCAGTGAAAATTCTGTTATTATGCGGCGTCCGTCAGCAGCCTCCGCCTCCCGTATCTCGGCGAATCCTTCGAGACGGATCTCCGCGAGACGAGAGGTTGACCTCCCTCCCTGTGATCTCTCATGCCGCTACGGTAAAAAGATCTTCTTGCTCCGCCGCGTCGTCGCGCTGCCTCGTCTCGTCCCATCGACGCGGCAGCGCCTGTGCCGAGCGCGCGCGTGTCAGCGTGTCACTGAAAGCAGACGGGATTTCACCGTCGCGTACTGTACTGCTTTTGCTTTGTCGTCACTTAGATCGCCACGCCGGTTGGATCGTAATAAAGCAGCGTGGTTTTGTCCTGCGTGTGCAAAGTGCGGGCACAAAGCTGGATGTGTTCCTCCCCTTCCATTTTTCTCTGTACTTTTGTTACGAGAACGCAAAAGAGAACACGGCACTTGGAAATGTTATTAAATGTATTTCGAGCTCGAGGAGAGCTGATTGACGGAAACACTTTACAACGGCTTTAGCAATGTGTGGACAGCAAGTGTCCTACTGTCTTCTATGCTGTATCAGCATCAATATCGAGAGCTTGCCCAATATGATCATCAGGCTCTTCTTTTGGGGAGAACGAGTAACTTCAGAACAATTACTATTAATATTTGGCAAATTAAGCAACACCTTGGTGTTATTATGAATAACATCCAATTTCGATAACAGTACTCGAAGCTGATGGCAGCAACACGAAGCAGAGTGACCGATGCGAATCCCTTGGGTATAAAAGGTATAGTCACAAATGCTAAAGCGCTCATCCGGTTTTACTTTGATTAACTGGATGTCATGGCAAGTGTTGGACCCAAGGTTGGACAATGTATCCTATGTTGCAACGTCAGTTGGCCTAGGTTTCTTACGATATTACATTACAATAATTTAGAAAACATAAATTTTGATGTCTAAAATTTATTTTTTATTTTTTCCACAAGTGTTGGTTCACACATATCATAGCGTTAGGACAGAAATACCAACTTTCGTAAATTGAAGATGTTCTCTCCGCATTTCAGTGATTTCTAAATTATAGTATAGTTAAAAACTCAAATCTTTACATAAATGTTGCAAATCACCAACTGTAAGGAAATATTTGGAAAATACGTTCAACACGGTTCCTTTTTAAATTCAAATTTGAAACCTATGTATAAAATGGATGAATTTTATAACATTCATAATTCACACGGTTATTTCAATTATTGCTCGGGGTTTCTACATTCGAGTACTTACATAAACTGGGCCATGACCAACCGAAAGAAGTAAATCAAAGCAAATTTTGATGACTTTTCCTTTGTTGTTTACACTATCGCACAGACTAGCAGTGGTTGGAACAATGGTTTTGATAGGCCGTGGACCAATTAGAAATCGCATATCAGTGTTTTTTTACTTCAGTTCATAGACAATCAAAGCAAATTTTGAAAGGTTGGGCTTTGATTTATCATACATGAAAGTGTCATCGACCTCGCATTGCTTGTATGAAACATTGTTTTCTCTCTATATATACTCTTTCGATTTCATTTCTCATTACATTTATGACAAATCACAAAGTGCATCTCTACAATTCATGGTATGGTGGCCCAAAGAGAAAGAAAACATGGTGAATTTTACCTTGACCCTAAGAGTGCTTTCTTTTATGGCAAGAAAAATCTTCACTGGTATGCAAATAGTGACATTTTATTTTTATTTTACGGGAGAAACTTCCGATCTATTCATAATATTAAATACTTGTGGCGGTTCAAAACCATTACTATGCTGGCGTGCTGCTACCATCATACCTTTGAGAAACGAGACCATCTAGACTGAGCACTTCATACTGCAAGACTTTGGAACATTGGTAAAGATCACTTCACATGTAGTCATAAGTGAAAAAGTATCGCAAGCATGATATTTTGCAATAAAATATCAACCAACAATACCTGAAAGTCCTGAAAGGCAGCCTTGGTGTTCTTGGCATGAAAGAATACACCTTGCGACCAGCTTGGGTTTTTCATAGAAGATATTAAACGAAAGTTTATTTAAATAAGACATTAAGATATATGTTATTGTAGGAGTTTTATGTAATTATATGTTCATGCATATGTTAGGACACAAAAGATGGCAAAATTAATGATATCGCGTGTCACATATATGTACTTTTTTAGGGGAAGCCTTCATGACAGATTATATTAATTGGACACAATAGCTATATCAACAGTGATTACAACACGAAAGGGGCGAGGGGCGGGGGTGGGCGGTGCTGCCGCATTAGCTTCTCTTGGATAATGACTAAAAATTTCGATTCTAATTGGTTAGGTGCCAATATTTGGCAAGCCAACATTTGGCAAAACTGAAAATTTGCAAAATTGACAACTTTTTAGAGAGAGACAAGATCCAATTGGTAGCCATTTATTATACTTGCTAGCACATGGCATGCCAAATATTGGCATTACACCAATTAGCCTGTACATGTGTAAAGTTGCAGCAAAGGAACATTGGAGCCATGGTGTTTTTCTCGCCAGGACTTTATCTTGCTTATAGCTATACATAGCCTGGTTTCACCTTTGACGATGGGGGCGCTCACGTCTTACTAGGCCAACCCTTTAAATTGATTTTGGGAAGGTTCTATGTGTTTTTTTCTGTGTTTGTTTACCGATTTTTTGTCATTTCCCCCCTTTTTCAATACATGTCTATATTGTACACATTGTGCTTTTTCGTATACATGTGGACCATTTTTTGATACACGTCCAACATTTTTCAAATACATGCTTTGATAGTTTTTTGGAATAAATGTTAAATATTTTTAAATACACATTGAGCTTTTTTTTAATAGGATCAAACATTTGTTTAATTACATGAACATTTGTTTTCATTGTATAAACATTGTTTTAAATACATGTGAGATATTTTTTTTGAATAAATGCTGATTTTTTAATGAGACAACTATTTGAAAAAAAACCCACACCAATTAGTTTACATTGCATAAACCTTTTCTAAAAATGTGCCAAACATATGTTTTGAATGGTACATGAAATTTTCTAATTGCATGAACCTTTTTTTACATTGTATTTTTGAAATGTCATGAACATATTTTTTGAAATGCGGGAACATATTAAATGCATGATCATTTCTATGCATGGTACAAACATTTTTTTAAAGTTGTGCATCCGAAAGTTTTTACACTGCACAATTTTGGTTTTTAAATAAGCCATGAAAATATTCAAACTTTTAAGCAACCATAATGACCAGCTAGCGATCAGACGTCATAGTGGGCATAGCCCATTTATAACTTATAAGTGTGCTGCAGGCGGGGAAATACCCCTTGCTCCCTGGATGTAGGTACACCCTGACCCTATATGGGAAAGCATTTAATAATTTCAAAAACAAAGCCAAATAAGTTTAGACGTTTATCTGAAATAATCTTGACCTTATCTTGCACTAGTATATAAATTTCGCAAATAAAATTGTAGTGTTGACTTGAGGAAAAATATTTCATATTATAGTTCACTATTCACACTATTTTGGCCGTTTTTTCATTTTAAAGAAGTTAATAGTGGTTTTTATTTTTGTGGAATTGTTTAACAAGTACAATGAAAGATCAAGTTTATTTCCAAAGTATTTTCATAATTTTTAAAGTTTTTAGTTAATTACTATTTTTCATATAAAGTGTATGTACACCCATAGACCAAACGTCCGCGTCCGCTGCAGACACTACCATCAGGATCACTCTAAAGAAGAGCTACGGTAGCCTCACTTCTGGCCGTGCGGCTTGTTTGTTTCGAATCGGCTGGCAGTTTTTGAAAGGTTCTATAGACCGGCTTGGACCTGTTTTAGAACCTTCCTGCATTTTTTGTTTCTTATTACTGATTTTCTTATTTTATTTTTTATTTTATTTTTTGTTTTCTATTTGGTTTCCTATGTTGGTTTTCAATGTTTCTTTTTGGTTTCATCTTTCTTTGTTTTTTTACCCTTTTTTCTCCTTTTCTTGTTTTACTTTTACTTTTATTATTTTCTTTTTTCTAACACATGTCTATATTTTTCATACACATTGTACAGTTTTGTATACATCACAAACATTTAAAAATATATGTTTTGAAATTTTTCATGTGCTATTTTTTTCAACCAAACTTTAATTTATTTTGAATGATAGAAAAAAAATACAACTACATGAACATTTATTTACATTCTATTAACCTTTTAAAAAAGTAACATATTTACTGAAATGCATGGACAATTTTTTAAATGGCACATATCTTTTTCGAAATTTGTGATTTAAAAAAATGTCACATACATTTTGTCTAAAACACGGGAACATTTTCAATGCCACAAATGTCTTGTTTATTTTATTTTCAACATAGTTTTATGCGAGAAAAAGCCAGTCCCATGATGTATAGTTACGCGGTTTTTATTTTTTATTTTTCATTTTAGAAGCAACAAACACATGTGACAAGCCAGGAAAAAGTATGATTTATAGCGATGCGCGTTCGGTGGAAGGAGACATTCTCGTCGACTACGAGGAGCCTACGGTGACTTTGTAAGATCTCAGGATGATATGCCGGCTTAGTGTATCGAAGATGCTCGTTAGGATATGGTGTGCGTGTGTGCGTTTATAGGGATGAGTGTATGCATGTATATATAAGCGGTTGCATTATTATAGAACAAAACTCCTATTTGCCCCGGAAAAAAAAGGTGCGAGACAAGCAAAGGCTGCCGATCGAATAGAACAGATGCATTGGTTCCTTCGGCGGGAGGAGGGATCGATTCCACTCCTTTTCGAGCGAGCACGCCGTGCTTCCAAGCTACTGCTACTACTACGTGCGGAAAACAAGCAAGCACATGCGGCAGTAGGGTTCGGCGTTCGCGGCGAGGTGGCCGCCTTTACACAGCACGCGGCGGATTACGTTTGCTGCGACGCCGCGCATCTCCGCTCCGTACTCCTCCCCTTCACGTCGCGACGCATACGTGCCAACGGCAACGCCACTTCCATACGCAAAGCGGCGGGGCAACATGGGCCGCCGGCCTATCTTCCAACGGCAGAAAGGTCCCGCTGACCTTCTCCTGGCAGGGTCAACACCCCGGCGACACTATCTCAAGCGCCACGCCTTGTGCAGAGCAAGAAACACACGAGCTGGCAGTATAGATTTCCCCCAGTTTATTTGGCATTTTCTCCTTTCGTTTCACTTCAGATTCAGGATGGTCCAGTGCCAGCAGAGTGCATAGCCCTGCTCTGTCTCATCAAAAAGAAACACAGTTTCTCAAATGAAACTTTGCTGCAAGAGTCGTCCTGAGCGCAGAAATCACAAGGAATTTGAATTTGTGTTGCCTACAGCATCTCTGGAGAACAAGCCAAATCTTCATGTAGAATTACACCACATATTAGCAGAATGGTACCGTATGAACTTTGGATGGCTAGGCTAGATACAGATATCGTTCAGCGACAGAGTGGAGGCCTCGTCGGCGATTCTTATTCCTTCTCTTCGCATTCCATTGGAAAAGATAGATTGCATCTACGTACACCGTTATTCGTATTGAAAATGCACCTTATTCGTAGTATCATTCTGTATGAAATGGAAAAAAACCCGCCAATTCACATCGATTTCATCCACGCTCCCCTTCATGATCAAAAAGAATTTCTGCAACACACTCAGCTATTGCAAATGCACTGGCACCACAATGCCTAATCCATGAAGCGAATTACTGGTCTCTGCAGTCATCATTCAGCAGGATGACCGGCGGCGATGCCGTACCTGTCGCCGTTGGCATCGGCATCCCGCCTGGCCTTCCACTTCTCGTAGTCGGGGTCGTCGGTGGGCAGCTCGTGGCGGCACAGCGGGCAGGTGTTGCGGATGGCGAGCCACGGCAGGATGCAGGCGTCGTGGTAGAGGTGCGCGCACGGCAGCCTCCGGGCCCCCTCGCCGGCCTCGATGCCGTCCTTGCACACCGCGCACTGCGCGCCGCCCCGGGCCGCGTCCACCACCGTCGGGAGGCCCTCCACGGCGGCTTTCGCCGCCGCGCGCCCGCCCTTGGCCGGGGGCTCGTGCCCCGCCTCCGCGGCCAGCTGCCCGAACAGCATGTCGTCGTCGTCGTCGGCGCCGCCGTCGAGGAAGTACGTCTCGATGCCGCCGCCGCCGATGACGCCGGCGTCGTCGACGTCCTCGTCGATGATGAGGCCGCCCAGGCTGCTGGCGGCGAGGAGCACCTCCCACTCGAGGCTCCGCGCCGCGGGGGGCTCGGCCTCCTCCTCGTGGCCCCGGGCGGCGACCTGCTCCCACTCGTCGGCGTCGCTGAGCGCGAGGTCCCAGCGCTGGTGGGCGTCGTGCTCCTCCAGTTGCAGGCAGTCCCAGCAGAGCGGCAGGCCGGCATCGTCCGGCGCCGCCCACGCCCAGTCGGCGCCGTAGTCCTCGTCGTGGAAGTCGAGGCCGAGGAACGCCGCGGCGGTGTCCTGCCGGGCGGCGACGCGGCGGTCCATGCGGCGGGGAGGGAAGAAGGGCGCGTCGGGGTCGGAGTCGGAGAGGAGGGAGGGGAAGGGCGGCCAGAAGGAGGGGAAGGCGAGGGCGGAGGAGGAGGAGGAGGCGGGGTCGTCGTCGCCGGCGAGCGGGAGGAGGAGGTGGTGGGAGAGCGAATTATTCGCCATTGGTGGCAGGGCAGCGGCCCAAAGGCAGGGTGGGGGTGGGGTGGGGACGTTTGCGCTGCCGGTGTTGCTCGCTCTCCCTCTCTTTGCTTTCGTCCACTCGCTGCGCTGCGCCTGGCTTTTGTTTTGTTTTGTTTTCTCCCCCACTTTTTGTGCGCGCTTTAAAATTGGGATGGGATGGGATGGGTTTGGGTTGGGTTGGTGTACCGGACGTCCGGCGCCGGCGACGGGAACGAGGTGGGCGTGCACGGCGTCTGCAGGTGGGCAACGGGTCCGTTGTGCTCGCTCGCTCGTGGGCCGAACGACGCCCGCCCTGTAGACTCAGCTCCTTCATGACGTTTTTTTAGAAAGGAGGCGCTTGCCCGGCCTTAAACCGAGGCCCTTACAAATCCGACACGTCCATCAAAGTGCAACAAGGTTTAGCGGAACAACACAGCAAAACGAATACAAGCCCGAAGGCGGGTACATAGCGACGCAGCGCTAACGAAGACGATAAAGAAAAAAAAACTAAAGGCTATCGGCCTAGCGAGGGGCGGCGTCCTGCCGGTGGTGTCCCCTTAAAGCCTTCATGACGTGCTTTATTGATTGGCAAAATGGATACATCGTTTGCCAGAAGATCATCAAGAATAACCCCCTCTTCACCCCTGCGAAAAAAATCCGCCGCAAAAAACCCCTCCCCTTGTGCGTCTAGCTAGTATATGCACCACAATATTACTTTAGCTGGGGGTAAACTAAAAGAAATACATGACCAAAATAGTGAGCTAAGGAAAAATCTTCTTCATATATAGCTGTTGTCGGCCCCGCCAAGTTGCCTCCACCTTGCATATACTTTGCTTTGGACGCCATACTGTCATGTTATTCTCTTAATAAACACATGGGGGAGATAGTTAGGTTAGAGATGTGTCCTCTTAAGATCGGTCGATATGTTGAGATCGGCTGTCATGTTATGCCGGTGTGTCCTCTTAGGATTGGCGGATATGAGTCGGTGCGCCCAGAAAGGCAGGTTAGAGATGTATGATATCTTAGAAGACATGGGTGTTTTTTTGCGTCCAAAAGTTTGCACAAAACGGTAAACAGTACGAAAATTGTAAGCATCATCCCGCGCGCGGGGGAGGGGTTGGCGTGGTGGTGGTGATGACCAAACTTCATTGCTTGTTGTCAAGTGACAATGTGTTCGGCTTCCAAGTGGAGGAGTTTGTAGTGCACAGTAATTGTTCCTTAATTTTAGAAATCAATGCATCAATCCGGAAAGGTGTGGTTCCCTACAACAATATAATATTCTACAATCCAAATAAAACTTCACTTGTGTCCCCAACAAAGTTAGCATGGGTGTCAACCTTGCTAGTCTTGCTAGTTGCACAAGATAATTAAAAGATAATGTGGTATTTTTTTTTTGTATTTTAGGAATAGAACAAAACCAAAAATAAAAGTACTTGCAAAAATTGTTGGAAGGCGATTCTTATCTAAAAACTAGACCAGAGTTCATAGGTTCACCAAGTGCATCTCTCCAATACATAAAAGTGCGGAAAGTAAACATGATATAGTGTCAAACCCTAGGTTGCCCAATCTTTCATGAATTAGGGGCGGATCAAGAGGAACACTCAATCACAAGGGAAACACAAGAAATCACAAACACAACCACTCATGGACATAGATCCAATCACACATGCTCTCTCCACAAATCCACACAACAATCACAAGATCGACAAACAATAAATAACTAGGTCTGTTTCATGTCCGACTTGAGGGATGATACCTCTGTTGCCTGGCTAGATGTCTGGGCTGGGTACAGACAAGCAGACCAGAAGGTTATCCAGGGAAACTTTTTGTTCGGACTTGAGTCCGGATGTCTGGCCTGATTGCATGGTCAACCTTCGCTTCTTCTCCTCGTTTTTTGTGATGGCTCTTCTTTTTCTCGTTACTCCTCTTTCGCCATGGCTTGGACTTGTTCCCTTGCTTCTTCATGGTTGTTCCCTTGGTACTTGAGTATACACAAGGTGTCTGCTTGATGTAGTATAGCCATGTCTCATATAAGGTTAAGGATAGTCATCGATCCTCTTGGCACTTGGGGTGTTGGTGTAGAATTCATGGTAATGTCCATGAGGTGCTGCTTGCTCTCTCCTAAGTGTGGTTGGGTAACCCTAAGTGTAAGGGTGAATTAACCTGACAATAAGTATTTCCCTCGATTGAGAATTAAGGTTTATCGAACCAGTACGAATATCTTTTGCAAAAGTCCTCGCTACCTGCACATAAAACACAAAACAGACTTGGCCCTCAATATTTCAAGGAGGTTGTAAAGCTTCTTGTTTGAAGGAGTACTTCTTACTTAGTTGCTCTCGTGTTAACTAGTTGCTTCCGAGGAGGAAGAACAAGCAAACTGAATGGTCTTAAGTCCCTAAAAAAAAACTGAATGGTCTTAAGTGAGCCCATATAGTAGTAGTATATACACGTTGTGGCCCAGCCCATTAGATGGATTCAGTTCACGGAGCGACCTGAACCTGGAGAAACCGATCGAGAACGATCCCCAATTTCCAACCCTAGACGCGCCTCCTCCTCCAGTCCTCCCGGCTGACGGCTCAACGGCTCGACGCCGCCGGACTGCTCCTCCTCCTCCACGCCGCCGCTGCCTGCTGGGTCCTCTTCCAAGTTCTAACCTTCCGCTATGCAATTTTTTTTTTGTGTCCTGGCATCTTTGAATTTCATGTTTACAGTACACAAAATTGGAAGACACTGAAATTTAGTATCTACTTTGATAGCTCATTCCACAAGATGTAGTATTTAACAAAGCTAACCATCTTAAAGGTATATTACCATCTTGTCGAAAGCTACAACCTTGAATCCTAACAAAGCTAGTCCTGCCTGAAATAGTCCAAACCACGATGGTTGCTTTGATATTGTGTAATATTTACTTGCAAAAGAAAATATGTTTAAAGAAAGCAAATCTTTGTCCATTTTCCTAGGATCCAGATTAAACCCTCTTGGAATAAGAGCAGCAGCAAGATCTCTCCTACGGGTCTGCAAACCCCACAAACAAGATAAGAGAGACATACTTAATGGATCAGCAATGAATCCACATTCAGAAACTACTAGAATCGTCGGTGCTATACATATGCATGAAGTACAATAAAAATATTGTAGTTAACTTGTTGGGTATATCACTGCTGTTGCCTCCTAATTTTTGTGATGAACGAATAGTGCACATTTTGCGTGTAAATCCGAGATGCCTCGAAAGGTTGGGAGGTGAACTTGTACTGGTGCTTCCTCCTGCAATTTCTAATGCTCTGACAAAGGTTACCTTAGCAGCTGTGTTGGAATGGACAATAGCAGACAAGTATGCTACAAAGTTAATACAAGCTGATTGAAGTGATTTATTTTTACCTCACAGTTGCATTTTGTTGGCAGATTTTTGTGGAGTTTGATTGCTGTTGTGGAATGGTGGGACATTATCACTTGCAAACAGAGTTCTGCTACAGATATTTTCGGTGAGCAACTAAGTTTGTAGTTTGCCAAGTTTAATTTGTTGACTTTCCCGTGCAATTTCAAGGGAAGTCGACGGCTTATCTGAACAATGCCCTGCAATTGTAATCAAAGTTGCAAGAAATGACATTATTTCATGTCCGAAGCAGTTTTATTAACTATATTGCCATTTTAGCAAACCAAAAAGTGTACTATTTAATGACCTCCATTGCGACCAAACATCAGAGTTCATTGCAAAATAACCAGTATCCTAGTTCATGATCCTAAACTGTAAGTAAATCTTTGACTGAGCCGAATGACCTCAGCTCCAATGTACATTATTTCCCAAGCTATATTTTATCTTGTTGAGAAAATCTTCTGCGAAAAGAGTGAAGTAGATGAAGAACCAACAGTCTCAATGTGCTAATTACCGGGCGTAGCGGAGCGCACCAACGCCTCTAGTTTGGATGGAAACCAAACCTGAACATGTTCATCTTTATGGTGGTTCGTTCTGATCTTGTTCAATTTGCTAAGCCAAAAACGCACACTCAAATTCTTTCTCACTGATTATCCAAGCAAGTTGGCTGGGACGAGTGATCCTACCAGCACCACAGTGAACTCTTCCGAATGCAAGTGTCGGGTACCTATACTTTCCAGTTTCACATCATTTCCTAAAATGATTATCTCATTGTTTACCATTCTCGCAATTCATTACTTGATAGTGACTTTCTTATTGTTTAATTGAACATATGGATCCTGAGAGATCTACTGGTGCCTTTAACACCTTCAAAGATACCAATCACTTTTTTAAAGTTTCTGAATTTTCTGAAATTCATACAAACGTGAAAATGTATCTCTGTCACGCCATGTTTTTTACATGTAAAGTCACGTGATGCATACAATATATTTATTCTGTGTAATCACACCTAGCATGACGAATAAAAGCTCATAGCATATTCTTACAGAGATGGTTAAAAGTTCATATACTAATCAACATAATAAACACTATACATACTCTGCCAATTCGGAACTCATCCCTATGAACCAACCGATGGGCACATATAACTTTTCTGTGACTCTTGTCCAAACTAAAAATAGCTGATTATGATCAATTTAGTATGTTTATTACATTATACTCGGATCTATAAATATCTCATAAGATCTATAAATGCTACTTGAAGATATGTGGCATGAGACTACATAGATGGCCCCGGACGCTTCTTCCCTGACAAGGATGCTTCAGGCTTATCATCCACACAACTTGGAACAAAGCGAACCAGATGAACAAACACATTGTATGGTGGTAACCTTGATTCCCAAGAGATCAGCCTAAAATCTCCCTTCGTTGGAACAATATGGCCTGGTTCTGCTAGTAAGTCCCCGAATATGATTTTGGGTAGACTATTATCCAGACAGCTAGCAGAGGGTATAAGGCGAGTAGCAGGAGACAAGAGGTGGTGAGGGCCGAAGTGCACCGGACGGCCTTGATCGAAAAGGCCATTTGGATGGCAGCCAAACCTGGACATGATCATCTTCCTTGTGATTCTGATCTTGTTCAATGTGCTAAGACAGAAATGGGCATTTAGATTGTTTCTCACTGCATATCCAAGCAAGTTAGCTGAAATGAGTGATCCTTCCAGCACCACAGCGAACTCTTCCACTATCGTTGCTAACCGAGGATGGTCTCCCGGGTTCACGCTTCCGAATGCGAGCGTCTTGAGCAGGTACCTGTACTCCTCGAATGCCAGACGGTTCAGAGAAATACTCTGGACGGTCCCAAGTTTCTTCAAGCTTTCATTTCGACCTAAGATTATCACTTTGCTTCCTGTTTCCATACCCGTAACAGATGAATAGTATGTCTTCCAGTCATCGTCATCTACATCGGAAGCAAACTCGACAACTACCAGTGTCTTCCCTGACGGAATATCATGGTTTGTCATCCTGGTAAGATCGTCTCCACTCAGTTGCAAAATAACTGTGAAGTGAGAACGCACAGTTTCATGGCTGCATACATGTGCAACAAGAGTTTTCTTCCCAACTCCACGTCTACCAATGATCGGTAGTACCGCCGGAGGACCAGGTATGCCCTGTTGCAGCAAGAAGTTGATGATCTTCTGCTTCTCGACATGCCGACCAAACATGAAGTTGTCGACCTGAAGATAGGCATCATACGGTCTCCGGGAGATGCGCTCGCATCCGCCCAAAAGCACAACAAACTCCACCATGTCAGCAACAGCGGCTTCCAGATTCTGAAGTGCACTTTGTAATCCCGAGTTGGAGGCCTTGTTTGCCGAAGAACTATTGGTTGTGCGAGCACGTTTGAAAGGAATGACATAATCGGACGAGGTAAATGAATCGCTCACCAAGTCCTTGGATGCCTCCTTATGTTGCCGGTACCTGATGCTGTCCAAGACATGGTACCCTTGGTACATGGCTGCCGATAGCTGCTTCAACTGCATGAGCATACAAGAGTTGGTGATGTGGCATCTGTCCGCCTCCTCGACGACCGTGTGAACTCTCAACAAGAGTTGTTGCAGCCTCTCCACCTTCTGCTCCGAGTACAGATGATCCACATATTTGTTCATGAGGAAAGAGATGAATCGGCTGGCGAGGTCACCTGTAACGGCGGATATTGCAAGATCCATCTCAAAGTCTTCTGAGGTAGGTGTGTCTGAATACCAACTATAGCCTAGACCGGAGGTTTTCTTTTGGAAAAGAAGGTTAAAAATCAATCGATGCATACGGCCATTTTTATTAATTATTCAACAAAGGTCTGACAAGAACATACATCAAGCCATCTGAAGCCACCACTCACACTTTCAAACTCGATAACGTGGAGTGCTCTCACTCGCTATATCTAAAATCGGTATCACCGTCGGTCCATCCACATAATGCATGAAGAAACTTCCTTCATGCCTATGGCAGCTGTTACATCGTGTTTATGTGAAAAAAAATGTTGACTACTGGGATCAAGGTGCCAAGAAGAAAGATCCAAGGCTACCTGTCAGCTTTCAACATCGTAGTACTGAACTACTGATAGCCTGATACATAAGTAAGGAAACGGACAGATGAGGTCAATTCAGCTTGATGCAACAGGTATACGTTAACATCCAGTCTCTATTCAGCTACCGTGTATGCATGTACGGTCATTCGTCATCCTATTGGCCAAGCTTGCGGTCCACTCGAGACAGTGCAGTAGCGACAGGCTTATCTTTCGGGTCAATCTCATCGTTCGATGATAAAATAATTCAGTAAAATTTATAATCGCATCAAATTGATACTACAAACTGTATAAAACTAACCTCGATCCCTGCATGCACACAGCCAAAACAAAGGAGCACATCAAGTAAAACGTAACAATGACTCCAAACCGGAGAGGATCATATACGAGTTTCAGGCAGTAGTCATATTTGCTTTTATGACTACATTATATGGTTGGAGTCATTGTTATTGCATATATGAGTTTCAGTCATTATTAGTCTTATTTGCTTTTATGGCTACAGTATATGGTTTGAGTCATTGTTACCATATATTTTCTTCTGATGCAAGCCTGTATCTACACTCCCATTCTCATTTGATCATTTCCTTCTTTCTTTTCTATTCTGCAGGGCACATGTCTTTCAAGTACGACAAGAATATTGTAGTTAGCTTGTTGGGTATATCATTGCTGTTGTCTCCTAATTTTTGTGAGGAACAAATGGTGTACATTTTGAGATGCCTAGAAAGGTTGGGAGGTGACTTGTACTGCTGCTTCCTCCTGCAATTTTTAATGCTCTGACAAGGGTTAGCTTAGCTGCTGTGTTGGAATGGGCAATAGCAGAGTAGCAGACAAGTATGCTTCAAAGTTAATGCAAGCTGATTGAAGTGATTTATTTTTACCTCACTGTTGCGTTTTGTTGGCAGATTTTGGTGGAGTTTGATTGCTGTTGTGGATTAGTGGGACATTGTCACTTGCAAACAGAGTTTTGCTGCAGATATTTTTGGTGAGTAACTAAGTTTGTAGTTTTCCAAGTTTAATTTATTCGACTTTCCCGTGCAATTTCAAGGGAAGTCGACAGCTTATCTGAACAATGCCCTGTAATTGTAAACAAACTTGTAAGAAATGACATTATTTCATGTCTGAAGCAGTTTTATCAACCACATTGCCATTTTAGCAAACCAAAAAGTGTACTATTTGATTCAGAACTTCTACTTAGTGCGTGTTAAATGCCCTCTTTTATAACAGTACTTTGTTTTTCGGATAGTGTCAGTATAATATTTTTAAGCAAGTAAACAATAGAAGGGGCAGAATTTACCCATTAGTTGATAGTGACTTTCTTATTGTTTTATTGAACGTATTATTCCAAAGCACCGTCCAGCACTAAGTTGAAACCATTGAAAGCTTCCTTCGAATAGGATGGATCCCGAGAGATCTACTAGTGCCCTTAACACCTTCAAAGATACCAATCATTTTTTTTATTTTGTGAATTTTATGAAATTCATACAGATGGGAAAATGTATCTCAGTCGCATGATCTTTTTTTACATGAAAAGTCACGTGATGCATACAATATATTTCTTCTCCCTAGTCACACCAACCATGATGAATAAAAGTTCATAATATGTTCTTACTTAGATAGTTAAAGGTCCCTATACTAATCAAGATAACCAATGCTATACATAATCTGCCAATTCGGAACCCATCCGTACGAACCAACCAATGGCACATACATATCTTTTCCTGTGACTCTTGTCCAAACTAAAAAGAAAAAGAAGCTGATTATGATCAATTCGGTAAGTTTATTGTTACATTATACTCAGATCTATAAATATCTCAAAAGATATATAAATGCTGCTTGAAGATATGTGGAATGAGACTAGGCAGATGGCCCCAGACGCTTCTTCCCTGACAAGGATGCTTCCGGCTTATCATCGACACAACTTGGAACAAAGCGAACCAGATGAGAAAATGAAGTGTATGGCGGTAACCTTGACTCCCATGCGATTAGCCAAAAATCTCCCTTCGGTGGAACAGTATGGCCTGCTTCTGCTAGCGAGTCCCCAAATACCAGTTTGGGTAGACTACTATTTGGAGAGCTAGGAGAGGGAGCAGCAGGAGACAAGAGGTAGTGAGGGCCGAGGTGTACCGGACGGCCTTGATCCAAAAGCTCATTTGGATGGGCGCCAAACCTGGAAATGTTCATCTTCATTGTGATTCTGATCCTGTTCAATGTGCTAAGCCAGAAATGGGCATTCAGGTTCTTTCTCACTGCATGTGCAATCAAGTTTCCTGGGATGAGTGATCCTCCCAACACCACAGAAAACTCTTCCACAATCGCTGCTAACCGCGGATGGTCCCCGGGGTTCGCGCTTCCGAATGCGAGTGTCTTGAGCAGGTACTTGTACTCCTCGAATGCCAGACGGTTCAGAGAAATAGTCTGGACAGTCCCAAGTTTCTTCAACCTTTCATTTCGGCCTAAGATTATCACTTTGCTTCCTCTGTCCATGCTGGTAACAGAGGAATAGAATGTCCTCCAGTCATCGTCATCTACATCAGAAGCAAACTCGACAACTACCAGTATCTTCCCTGACGGGATTTCATGGTCTGTTATTTTGGTAAGACCGTCTCCACTCAGGTGCAAAATAACTGCGAAGTGAGAACGCACCCTGTCATACCTGCATACATGTGCAACTATTGGAGGCCTTGTTTGGTGAACAACTATTTTGGTTGCGCAAGCACGTTTGAAAGGAATGATATAATCAGACGAGGTAGATGAATTTTGCAAAAAAAATACCTGCATACATGTGCAACAAGAGTTTTCTTCCCAACTCCACGTCCACCAACGACTGGTAGCACTGCCGGAGGACCAGGTATGTTCTCTTGCAGCAAGAAGTTGATGATCTTCTGCTTCTCGACATGCCGACCAAACATGAAGTTGTCGACCTGAAGATAGGCATCATACGGTCTCCGGGAGACGTGCTCGCATCCGCCCAAAAGCACGACAAACTCCACCATGTGGTCAACAGCAGCTTCCAGATTCCGAAGTGCACTTTGTAACTCCGAGTTGAATGCCTTGTTTGGCGAAGGACTATTGGTCGTGCGAGCACGTTTGAAAGGAATGATATAATCAGACGAGGTAGATGGATCGCTCACCAAGTCCTTGGATGCCTCCTTATGTTGCCTGTACCCAAGGTTTTCACTTTCAATTTAAGAAAAATTTCAGCACCAACCGAAATCACTGAAATTTCAGTGATTTCTGTTCGTGTTTCGGCCAAAAGACCAAAATATTCACTTGAAGTCACTTAAATAGTTAGACCTTTTGGAATTGTTTTTGAACAATATTTGAATTCGCGTGTACTACTGAAATTGTTGAAATATTTTGGCCTAAAGGTAAATATTCAGTGACTACTGAAATTAATGAAATTCTGAATTCCATCGAAATCTCAATGAAAGTGAAAACCATGCCTGTACCTGATGCTGTCCAAGACATGGTACCCTTGGTACATGGCTGCCGATAGCGTCTTCAACTGCATGAGCATATGCGAGTTGGTGATGCATCGTCCGTCCGCCTCCTCCACGACCGTGCGAACTCTCAGCAAGAGCTGTTGTAGCCTCTCCACCTTCTGCTCTGAGTACAGATGATCCGCACATTTGTTCATGAGGAAAGAGATGAATCGGCTGGCGAGGTCACCTGTAACGGCGGATATTGCAAGATCCATCTCAAAGCCTTCTGAGGTAGGTGTGTCTGAATACCAACTACAACTAGACCGGAGGTAAGATGAAGAAACTTCCTTCATGCAGTTGGCAACTGTTACATCTTATTTATGTAAAAAAAATGTTGACTACTGGGATCAAGGTGCCAAGAAGAAGGAAAGATCTACAGTAGAGTTTTACGTTAATCCAAGGCTACCTGTTAGCTTTCAACATCGTAGTACTGATAGTCTGATACATTTGTAAGGAAACGGACAGATGAGGTCAGTTCAGCTTGATGCAATAGGTATCCGTCGACATCCAGTCTCCATTCAGCTACCGTGTATGCATGTATGGTCATTCGTCATCCTATTGGCCAAGCTTGCCGTCCACTCGAGGCAGTGCAGTAGGGACTGGTTTATCTTTCGGGTCAATCTCATCATTCGATGATAAAATAATTCAGTAAAATTTATAATTGCATCAAATACCCAAGCCTCTATTCCATGCAAGGTTTTTGCCCCAACATTCATCCACTTGGATGAAAGTGACCCATGGTGAATTTTGGGCTTGACACGTGGTATTATTTTGGTAAATGGCTGTGTACAAACGCTTTGTGAATTCGGCGTTTAGTTTTAAATTTTTTGAACTTGTGTGCTGAATTCTTGGGTGCGGTTGGATGCGGTTAGCGATTTTGCCGCTCTATGGTGAAAAACGGTGCCGCTTCCATCACCTGATCTGGAGGGTTCTTGCGTTTTTTGATCGGTGCCGCTTTCATGTTTCGATCTAGAGTCTGCTTTTTGTTTCTGGTTTGCGCCACTGTAGTCGTTTGATCTCGAAACCTCGTCACATACCACCATCGCTTACGTCCTGTGGGTTATAAATAGATCGTCCTTCTTCTCATATCATTGTGCTAGGTTTTCTTTGGGTTAGCATATACTGTTTCTATGGTATATCCTTCTTCCTGTCATAATAAACCGCGGCGTCCTTCTCGGCCTCCTCCGTCGTGGGGAGCTCTGGTTGGCCGGTGTGGTGGTTCGGGTTGTCTTGCTGCGTCGGCCGTTGTCTCGGCTCGGCCCGTATGTATGGAGCATGCTTCGTCCTCTGATGATCGGCTGTTGCCGCCGCCGCGCCCTGGCTGTCGGCAACTCGCTGCTGCTGCCCCGAGCCTCCTAATCTCCCTTGACCTTCTTTGCGGTGTTGGCGGGCCTGGTGAGGATCAGCCACAGCTTCGGCTCCGGCATCGCCCTGAGTCCGTCCAACCGACCGTCCGCAGTCGACGGTGACTACGTCGAAGATGTTGTCGATTGGTTACGGGCTGCGCGGAAACTGGGTGTCCCGGCGGCCGACGCTTGCGTATCCCCTTGGCGGGGCCATGGTCTCCGCTCGGACGTAGTAGGACGCCCTGTTCGGAGAGCATAGATCCAGCGGCAACAACCTCTACGACAACGACGACGGCATCACCACCGCCGGATAACGATCACTTGCCAGTGCGAGCGGTGTGACAGTGGCGAGGGCGGATGCTCCTGGTGCAGCAGACAGCAGGTTGCTCTGTGGCGCCGACAAGGGGTTAGGTTGCAGCGTCGGGACGGAGGGAGGCGGTGCAGCAGACAATAGGATGGTCTCGAAGGCAGCCACACTACGCAGGAGCGACTGGAGCCGGAGTGGTCCGTTGTTAGCCAGGATCGGCTGTTGCTGATGATGCTGCGGGCATGTGGATGAGTACGTGGATCTCAACGTGAAACGTCCATCAACAAGGCACGACCTGGCATTGCGCACTGCACTGCTATGTGATGTTGTTGAACATGAAGTGCACTCAAACCGCGATGCATGCCATCCGGGTTGTATCCCCTTGCATGGTCCGACGAGGTTTCGCGTACGTCCAAGTTCGTGTGATCATTTCTCTCTCTCTCTCATATTTTTTGTGCAGCTCAACAGCGAGGGAGATTTGCAAGTGGTCAAAATTCTGGTACTATCATTGCTATGTAATAAGACAAGGTTTCTCCTAATCCTCTTTCTTGTTGATAATCCATATAGGGATTGCTTCTGTCGATTATTTTGAAGCCTTTTCTTGTAGACTAAAGGTTTAGAGATGGCCACTAATTGATTGGTGTTATTTAGCTTCAGGTTCATGTTTGTGCTCTTAAGGTATAGTATCCCTTCCATCATTGCTGCAAACATTTACTATCTGTCCTTGGTGCAGGAATTTGCAACCGTTAAACCCACGGCGGTTCCGGTGTGGGATATATTCTTCATGGTCTCGTGTCATTTGCTGCATCTGCTGTTAATTTAATAATATGGTTTTTGGGATGACCATGATTTACTCCCTTTTAATATTTGTTCTATGCAAGCATCAAGACTAAATAATATGGGTTTACCCCCTTATCATATTTGTTGTATGTAGGCATCAATACTAGAGATATGGTTTTAACCCCTTCTCATATTTATTTTTTTGAACGATCCCTTCTCATATTTATTGTATGGATGCATCAAGCTATGATGAATTTGGATGACATACTATTAACTTACATAATAAGACCCTTACGGGGTGAAAAGCCAGAAGCAATTGCAAGGCATTAACAATCTGTTTTTCTTACTAAAGCTGAACAACTGCCCCATATACAAGCTCTATCATGTTAACTACTGATGTGAACTTCCTCAACTATCATTTCATTACGAACACTAAACCAATGGGCGGTCAAACAAGGATGCCTTGAATTACCAAGGAATCAGAAATTTATCATGCAATATCAATATGTATTCTCTTTATGTGCAATTAATGTACTGACTCTTTTCATTTAATAAATTTTTTCTTTATGAAAGATTATAGCATTTGTACCAATATAATTTTTTCACATACACCATAATATAAAATTTGAAGTGAACACGTAAAAAGTGAATAAAATAATAAAATAATTGCTATATGAAGTTTAATATTATTGCACATAGAATTTCTCACATAAAGTATCAATAGGCGCGGCGTGCCACCGCACGGGCATGAAAATTCGACATGGCTCGCTAGCAAGTAAGTACCCAACAGAATGAATTTGCAAGACAAACAATGATCTTGGCGATAATATGCAATGATTTCTCCGACGTGGCACTTCTTCGCATGTACCCCAACGTCCTCAGAGAAATGATCCCATCATTACATACAAAGGAGCTAAGACACCCGTTGGACAGATAGAGGAATTTGCAAAAGCTCTTGACTACTTCATTACAAACTATCTTACAGGGGGCTACACTAGGATGATTTAACTCAACTAGGCCATCCGCAATCATTTACTTTCATGCAGTTGCATCATTGTATATGGTATGTTTCATAGAACGGTCTCTATAATGTGCCAATAAGTAGACCTTATTAGTAGCGTGTACACTTCCGTTCATCAGTATTTATCATACATGGCTGTAATAAATGTACTCATTTTCCACCTTTTAGAGCTCTTTCTGAATTTTAGTTATGCGATTCTGTCATTAAAAATATAAGAATGGCCTTTACAATCCGTATAAATATAATGTATCACCAGGCGCGGCATGCCACCGCGTGGGCTATATTAGTTGATGCTACAAACTGTATAAAAATAACCCTGATCCCTGCATGTACACAGTCAAAACAAAGGGAGTACATCAAGTAAAAGGTCTCCTCTCCAAACTGGAGAGGAGATTTTCAGGACACACCGCGCTGTTACCCCTCCTCTGCCGGCTTTGTCAGTCTGGGAGTGCGGGGAGGTCCTGATTTGCCGGATGAAGCTAGTTTTTATCCGTTTTGGGACTTTAGTTGGATTATATGCGGAGGCTTTCTTTGGTGATGCCAATCTGACGAATAATTTTTCTCGTGAAAATATTGTTCGGCATCATGGTTCACCCAAATCTATACTCAATGCCATTGATCTTATAAGACATTTTATTGGGATATGTGCCAATCCTGCTGCCTAAAATATAGCGGGAATCATCGACCAACAATTATCAGCCCCATGGTTACTAATCACCCTATTGCATGTTGAGGTGGGTAAGGAATAAAATAAGAGGTATGCATCGATCTACTCAATCTTGTCCCCCCGCATAAACACTTCAATATTTTCGTTTCTGTCTATGCAATTATTTTACGGGAATGACAACTTCTTTTACGAGTTAATTAAATGTGTGTGTGCATGCATTGGAGAAGGATTATATTTACTACTTGTAATTATTTTCATGGTGTATAGATTTCTATTTTTTAGAAACATAGTCTTTTTTTAGGAGTAGATTGTCTTTTTTTTTCTTTTTTGGAACATATTATCTTTTCTTCATTGAGGAGTAGATTGTCTTTTTATTTTTATTTCTAAGAAACATAGTTTTTCTTTTCTTTTTGAAATGTAGATTGTCTTTTTTTTTCTTTTTTTGGAACATATTACTCAATTTTTTTTTCTTTTTAGATCTTGAAAGTACTACATGCAACCACTGCTCGACATGACATGATATTTAAATCCTCGGCTGACCTCATGTGCTACAGTTGCTTAGGAAAGTGTGCAAAACCATCTTAGAGCATCTCCAACAGGTTGTATGTTAGCCTTGTTGGTAAAATGTTCATGTCATCAACCAACAAGCTATCATACAACTACTCCAATAGGTTGTATGTAAACTATTCAAAAGATGGTGAGAAAATAAATGCGATTGCTCTCTATTTCATCTTGGAGCTTGTGCAAAGGTTGTTGGTTAATCTACATACAACTTTGTTCTCTCCCTACATTTACAGCGCTGCTACACGGACGACAGTTTTACAGCCGACGCCTGCACGATCCTACTTGGCAGCATCAAAAGCAAGCGTGCAGGCAGGAATCACTGTTGGGGAGGGATGCATCGTTCGCAGATCGTGCGTGTAGTGTCGTGTGTAAAGCAATTTCGCCACATTTAATACATGCCACATCATCACTATGTCTTAGGTGGCAAATTTACCAACACTTATCTTATAACTGTTGGAAATGTCCTCAGTAAAAAAATGTGAGTGTGCAGTCCTAGGAATGGGCTGACGACGAGCAGGCTTATGGAGGGGATTGTAGAGAGGTTTGTATGCAAACCAAGAATTCAAATTATAACAGGACACGGATCCATATGGATAGCAGTAGTATACATCGAACGGCACAGAGTATGGGTTCGGGTGGACCATGGTCCTAAAACTCTCCTCTCTTTTTCTCGAAGCTCTCCATTGCAACGTTGTCAGTGCTACGGTAGCATTGATGGCTCGTTGTGGTATTTCTGCGTGTATTTCGGGCCAATGAGGTTAGAGTATGCAAGGTAGTTAGTATGGTGGCAGCGACGACTTCCCTTTGCAGTTTGGTCCTCCGGCCTACTCTCCGCCATGTTGGTATGAAATCTGGTGCCGTTGTGAGGCATGTGAGGACTTTTGGTCATTGGCAGCGAAGCTTTCACAGTTTCTTCTCCTGAGCGCTCGTCTGGCAGGACCGTGGCCTTGACGACTTCCTGTTCACAATCAACAAAACTGAATAGAAGTATGTTCTTTTTTAGGCCTTAAAATTTTCTTCCGCCCGCAAAAAGAAAAATATTTTGAAATTTGTTATAGTTTATGGAATAAGTGTGGTTCTGCATAGATAATAACCGTCCATATCTTACTCATGCAATTGTGAACATTGTGGCATCTAGGTTAGTTGATGTTGCCTAATTTCTTAAATGTTTTCTGTGATTTTTTTAGTGGTGATGATAACATTAGATGTTCTTTTTTTATATGCATGTTTTCCTCTATTTCTCCTTTTTTTAGTATCTGCGTTACTTCCTCTTTTTATTGAGAGAGAGAGTGCATTACTTCCTCTTGTTTTGTTTTGTTTTGTTTTGGGATGAGAAAGGGCAGAGAATAGGAAGAAGTGAACAGTTTTGCACAACTCCAAAATTTTAGTAAGGGTTCTTTTTGCAAAAAAGCAGCCTAATCAGCAGGATACATCAACATCTGGAACCATTATGTGACCTATTTTCTCCCAAATGGAGTGTTGTGACTGGTTCATTATATTTCCTCTGTCTGAAAATACTTGTCGAAGAAATATCTATTTTAGAAAAGAGTGACCAGTGTGACCTTTTTTTAAAGAGAGTGACCAACGTGACTTACGGTCTCGCCAAAAAAAACCGTGACTTACGGTACATTTATCTCTTCCTAATCTCTCCCTAATAATAAAGCACAGATTGACTCCGTGGGTTCACCGTCACGATACGCTTTCTTTCCGTGAATTTACGCTTTCATTATTTTACTTTACTATCCAAGGTGATACTAATTTCAAACCTCAAACCCTGTTAGTACAATTTGTGCCTCGCTGGGGCCTTTCCCGTGTAACCTGGTCCTCGCTTTGCTGGGCCTATATGCCCAGTGGGCTTCCACAATCCGCTTAATAAAATAAAAAAAAAGGTGAAAAGAAGGTGCTCATATGGGATTCGAAGACAGGACCTCCTATTCCATCAAGAAGAACACAACCAACAGAACCCCATTACGCTTGGGTTGAAAGCTGATGTTCTTTCTCAAATAATTAGGCTGGTCACAATGGGGAGGAACTTAGGAGTAACATCACACACTCCAATACAACTTTGCTTATGTGTCACATATTTAATGAAGAGAGAGGTGCTTGTGGTAACTAGCTAAGTTACCGGAACATCACACACTCCAAGAAACAATGAGTCTATAACCTGATAAATACATTGTTGCATGACACTACATAGATGTTCCTACCCACTGTGGAGGTAGTAACATAGTCTAGGGAAGTGTGTAAGTTACTGGACTATGTTCTTGCCCATTGTGACCAGCCTTAGTCCCACCTCGCTTCTTTGCACTAATTCTCACCAATTTAAATACGGGGGAGTTAAACAAGTCAACAAGCAGCCTGGAGACTTGATACAAAGAGATAATGTGTGAAGAAAACTTGGAAGAACCCTGTGAAGGGAGAGAGAGAAAAAAAAGCATACTTCTGGAGTTGCAAGAATCAAACAAGAATGAGGGCAAGACCTGCGCTAAGACAAAGAAACCTCTCCAAGGAAGATCAACTCTAGAGAGAAGAAGACAAAACAACTGGTACAAGCGAGGAAGAAACCAAAAAGAACCAGCCTCCCATCATCACCACAGCCGCTCATGGGCCGCTACCCCATCGCTGCATCTCCATGGCCCGTCGCCCAGAGAGGGGAGTCTATTAGGCGTGGTGTGTTGAAGAATGAACAGCGATTGAGAGACGACGGCGCAAGGGAAGGAACACAGGATGGGGGGATCAGGGAATACGATTGGGCAAGAAGATAAGGTACCTATGGAAGCAGAGCGGTGCATGGGGGCCGCTAGACACGCGTGGAACACCAGCGTGCGAGGCTGCTGGTTTCTTTCTTAGCAATCAGCCAACCTTAAACTAGGAAGTTTGGATCGTTCATGGACGGGAAAGTAATCATCGAGTCACCACACGGACGTGTTTAGCGTGCACGCATGTCATTCAATCTATATGCACGCGTTGCCGGATTTGATGCATGATAATTTTGTTTTTTAAATACCGTACAAACGCAAGCGCTCATACATATCCGCGTACACTCATCCATGTGAACGCGCAGACACAGACTCTACCACTACAAGCATCTTTTAAAGACTGAGCCGACATATCATCTTACAATTTACAAAATCATCATGATAATTTTGTTACAAAATTAGATTTAGCTCCGTTTATCTCCCTTGTGAAACCATACTGACTGGCCATTAAAATGTAAAAACTAGAAAACTTACATAAACACAGGTTAGGACACACGTATCAAAAAAATATAACCTACTCTCTCCATTTCAAAATAAGTGTCTTAATTTTGTACCAACTATAGTACAAAGTTATACTAAGCTTGAGACACTTACAAAGTTGTACTAAGTTTGAGACACTTATTTTTTGATGGAGGAAGTACATGCCAACGAAAATAAATTGTCTTTAAGCATTACTGATGCCGATTAAGACGAGTGCATAATAAACCACCGATATAAAATTGAGAGTAATAGCTTATCTTACGAAAAAGGCTTTCGTCCCGCTTTATAAATAAAGTAACCACCAAGCACAAAGTCAACAAGATAACATCCGAACAACACGCATACACAACGCCACCGTGGGCAAAGATCCAACACGCACGCACAACTCACTCCACTGGTTCAGCTGTGGGCACAACACAACAAGCCCAAAACAAACACAAGGGACGTACAAACAAACAAGGCGGTGGCGACGATGACTAGGGAGCTAATCCGGCTCAGGTGGTGGTGGGGGAGGCGGTGGCGCCATCTGAAGAGCCATCGCGCGAAGCTAGGTGATGATGGAAGTGATGGCGTCTCTCTCTCTGGGGCGGCTAAGCGGCCGCCAAAGCAAAGGGCTCTAGACGCCACCTGGTGCGATCATCTTCCACATCAAGTTCAGGCTCGTGCAACGCGATGCAGTCGAGCAAGTCATGCCAGGTGGCATTCTCATCTGGGCCAAAAGGACGTCAGAAGGCGAGCTGCCCTAAGTCAATAAGGGCCACTGCGACAGAGATTCGCGGGTCAACCGCGATGGAGAACAGGGCAGGAAAACGTGCCGTGAAGGGGGCGTCACCAGCCCTTTGATGATGCAACAAAATGTGGTCATGATCATTGGAGATTATGATTTTTTTCTTCCGTTGCAACGCACGGACCCTTTTGCTAGTCTTTCCCTAATAATAAAGTATGGATTGACTCCGTGGGTTCACCGTCACTATACATTTCTTCCCGTGATTTTACGCTTTCAGTTTGAATTTAAAACATATTCGAGGTGATACTAAATTTTGTCTCTGCAATATTATCAACTCGATTGACCGCCACGTTATTTCGGATCAGCCCACTGCTTCTACCCGTCCAATTTTATTGTACGGACTACTATTAAATCATCGGTCCAGAACCAATCTTTGCAGAGCGCATCACTGCCCCGCCTGGCAGATCGAGAAAAGAGGAGGAGGAATATAACGAGGCGTACATGAAGGAGGCGATGGTAGCCTCGGCCGAAGCCGTCTCGCAGATCGAGAGAGGCTGGTGGCGGCCTCGGCTGAAGCGCCCGGAACACCCACGCACTGGCCATGGTTAGGGGACGATTGGAACGACGTGCTTTCTTTTCCATTGACTGTATCTCGATGGATCGTGTCGGTTATACGGCTGCTGGAAGATTCGAGGTCGAGGCGGTTGTGGCCCTCGAGGGGATTCTGCCGGTAGCGACAAGATGAGGACTAGAACATCATACTATCGCTTGATGTCTGTTTCTGCCCAGCAAGACATCCCCCACGTCGCTGTCTTGTTGCCAACGAACGATGCATCCTCCTCCTCCTAGGATCAATTCCTCCTCCATCTTCCTCCACCAACGATGCATCTGCACTTCTCCATGACCACAACTCAATGGAGCGGAGAGCAGGGCAAGGCAGCAACAGGAGGGTTACAGCTATGAGAGTGTGGAGAGATAGCAGCATCGTGATCCAGTTGGTCTCCGGACGATCGGCGGAATGGCAGTTGTACGCACGACCAGGATTGCTAAACATAAAGTCTAGCGAGATTGCCATGGAAAATCAGGATAAGTAGACATGTGAGATTGCAAGAAAAAACTTACAGGTACGTCTTCAAGGTGGCTCCGCCAGTGTCGTGGTATTCGTCGGCTTGTAGCCATTGCCTACGTGTGAGGGAGCGGTTTCTTTGTGCCTTGCTCGGTCGCAACGATAATGGGAGTAATCTGGTGGCCATCTCCTTCTCCATTGGCCACGCGATGACAATGAGGAGAAAAGCGTGGGGGGTTTGGTCGTGCATGGTAGCAGTGTCAGTGTGGAAAGAGAGGTGGTAATGTGCCAGGCGCTTGAGGTGGAAAGGAAAAGTTGACCAACAACGACTTTGGTGTGCGGTAGCGAAGTGGACGGCGGGGGACGCAGTGGGCTCGTGCTCGGTCGCATGCCACAACAACGTTCGGAGCAGATGAAATTGTTCGCTGGCTGGAGCTGCTCAAGTTTTCCAAAAAAAAGATTTGCTCAAGTTCACGAGAAAGCGAGCAAAGACAATATCATTATATCAATCGCCACGGACGCCTTCCTCAAGCTGATACAAACGACGCCAAGGCGAAGGATGATCTGGCATTGGATTTGCAGGGATGTATACGTCTCAAGCATTGGCCGTCGGAAACCGGATGCACGCACTCGGCAAAAAAAATAACTGCCCAGGTTTGTACGCCTAAAAACTACCAGGTTATGTGCTGCAGTTTTGGATGATTGACACATTAAAGAGAAGAAAGTGGAGGACGCCCGAGCTTTACATGGCTGGTAATCAAGAGGGATTTATTTCATCAGAGATGAGAGAAGAAAGCGGAGCTCAATGCATTGCATGGGTCCGGCTAATTACGCATGCATCAATAGAGAAGGGCAATTAAGCGGGATTGTAGGAGGCACGCATGCATTGAAAGCACGCCACATACAGGTTGCCGCTATTCTTTTTGTTGGAAAATTCGAATCATCGTGTTTCAAAGCCAGAAGGACGATGTTTGATGGTATTTCAAGTCAGAAGCATGACGTTGCAAAGCCAACCACATGAACACTGCAAGGAGGACCGAAGTTGATGTAAAGCCAGACGCATAGTGACGGAGCCAGAAAAATTCTATGAGGGGGGCCAAGTGCTCTTAATACTGATTGTGGAGGGCCAAAGCATCAATTTAGCAGCAAAACATCACTAATTTCGCACTGTTCATCGGAAAATATGCAGCAAATAGATGATGTTAGGGGGGCCAGGGCCACTGCTGGTCCCCCTGTCTCCGCCACTGCATACATATATTTTTGCGAGGTCAATCGGCGTTGCTGCAAATTGGACCCGTGAATTTATAAAGCTAACTAAGTGAAGATTTTAATATTTTGTAGAAGTAAGACCCGCACTATCAACGTCAAGGCTGGCTTTGTGGTAAATGCACTGATGATATACATTTCTTCTACATCTTGGTGTGTGTCTCACTGCCTTGCACTGTCCGATGCTATCATGTCACATTGATGGATGTTTTCATGAACACGTGAATTTTCTCTCCCGTTGCAACGCACGGACCCTTTTGCTAGTCTATCCCTAATAATAAAGTACGGATTGACTCCGTGGGTTCACCGTCACAATACGTTTCTTTTCGTGAATTTACGCTTTCAATTTTTTTTCATCTATATTATTTTCTACATCCGAGGTGGTACTATTATATCTGCGTATATTACATATACATGTAGACGCACTTAACACCCGACCCAGTTAGTTGATTCCGACTCCACGTGCATATGGCGGACGCCATCACTTCGGACTCGATCTCCAGCGCCGCCGCCATGCAAGCCATGCCGCACCTGGACGACGGCATCGTCTACGAGATCCTGCATCGGCTCCCCACCAAAGAAGCTTACCGTCTCGCAGCCGTCTGCCGGAAGTGGCGCGCGGTGAGGCGGCGGGCCTCGGTGCGGCCTGGTTCCTCTGGATCGAGCCTTGGCTCTCCCGAGGCGTGCTGTTGCAGGCTTGGATCGGGGGTGCTCTCCTGTCCCAACTAATCAACTACAGGTCAAGAACAAATCGGCGCTGGATCCGTTGACCTAGCCGCCGCCAAGTGCCTGCCGTCTCGCCCGAGCAGGCGGCAAATCAATGGATGCCAAGGAGGAGCGAATAAGCGAAGCAAGGGGCGAGTGTTCTGCCGCAGTCAAACATCGTCGATGGGACGCTCCAGGTCATAGAGCAAATACAAGGCTGCAGTTGAGCCTGTTCAACATGGTTCATGCTCATTGTGGAAATTTCGCATGCCGTGTCTGCCAGCCAAGGCACATCAAGAGAAAGGAGTTGGCGACTAGCAGGTTTCAACTTGTGGATATTTCTCATCTTCTTTACATTTTTTTGGCTCACCCTTCATTGGGGATTAGCAGCAATTTCAAGTTGTATAACAATATAGCAGATATTCCTCACCTTAATCTCCAGCCCGTCTCCTTTCTTGCTTCAAGTTTATGTTTCACATGCATGTCATATGTTCCAATAAATAATGCCTGGGACAAGTACTAAACTACTAATGGCATGGAGACAGTAGAATAATCAATCTAAATAATTCGGTGATAGGTTAGATGTATGTTCCAAATGTATACATAAACATATATTTCATAAGCAAAGAAATACAGGCATCTGAAACGCGGCCGGCATAGTGTCCGACTGTCAGCGTAAGATGTTCCTTCAATGAATTCTTTGGTTGAACTTAGATCCGTTGCAAGGGCTCTAGGAATGATGTGTTATCTGCTACATACTTACAATAAAGATATTTATAGGAGGATTTGTAGTAGCCAACTTGCATCGATCAATTTTACAAGTACGTGCACTATGTTTGTATACAAACAATCTGAAAGTGGGAGGTTTAACTTTTTTATTAGATTGCAAAAAATGGATCATGATGTTTTTTTCGAATCATGAACGTTGGGCCAGAGGCCCACCTTGTTTGAGTGTTTTGGAATCCGATAATTAGATAAATGACCACCATCTCCATCACCAACCATCTCAGTGCTATCTCCGGTTTTCGAATTAATGTATGAAAAAAGGATCAATCAATTATTCCTTTCTCCTATTGCAACACACGGGTTAGGTTCGTGCCTTGGTGCTCTTCGCCGGTGCAATTTCCCAACCATACTTTTCGTATCACCATGTTCTCCTTTTTGCTGAAGGAACTCTTCTTTCAGTGGTCGTTCTCAGAATATTTTGGAGAGATTGAAAACATGGGATCGTATGGTGGCTGAGGAAGGCGGACATCCTTGATTGCCTGTTGCCTTCTGGTTCAGAGGTAAATCAAAAGTACTCCTGCCTTACTTAAGGACGGATTAAATGTGAAATATTATTGTTT